>NC_084559.2:31073145-31250645 GCF_033978685.3 Nerophis lumbriciformis | reverse complement strand
AATGTCCAAACAATGTTTTAATGTCTGAAATAATGCAACCCAAAAGTAATTTTATAATTTTTTAGTGGCCCATCCATAAATGGCATGTGGTCATTGGCTTGTAATTTGTGTGCAAATTGTATTTACTTCATTAACTTAAAGTATTTTACTTATACAAAGTTTTCTTGTATATTAATTAATTAAATGCATTACATTATAATGTATCTATTACTTATAAATATACATACATATGAATCTACATACATATGTACATTATATATATATATATATATATATATATATATATATATATATATATATATACATACACAAACACACATACATCAGATACTGTATATACATATTTACATTTATACATATATATATATATACAAATATACATTAACATATGTATACGTATATGCATGTATACACACATATATACATACATTAACAAACACATATATATAAAAATACACACACATATATATGTGTGTATATATATATATATATATATACATATATATATATACACACACACACACACATATATATATACACACACATATATATATATATATATATATATATATATATATTTATACACACAAATATATACACACATACATATACACATATATATGCATACCGGTATAATGTGTGTGTGTGTGTATATATATATATATATATATATATATATACACATACATATATATATATTTGGATGCCGTTCCTGGGATTACAGGCCCCACCATTTCTCCTCCAAACATATTGCTGGGTTTTGTGGCCAACAGCTCAATTTTACTTTCATCTGACCACAGAACTTTACTCCAGAAGGTCTTATCTTTGTCCATGTGATCAGCAGCAAACTTTGGACGAGCCTTAAGGTGTTGCTTCTGGAGCATGGGCTTCCTTCTTGTATGGTAGCTTCTCAGTCCATGGCGATGCAAAACACGCTTGACTGTGGACACTGACACCTGTGTTCCAGCAGGTTCCAATTCATTGCAGACCTGCTTTTTGGTGGTTCTTGGTTGACTTTTTATCATCCTGACCAATTTTCTCTCAGCAGCAGGTAAAATAGCTTGCATTTTCTTCCTGATCGTAGCAGTGACAAAACTGTGCCATGCACTTTATACTTACGAACATTTGTCTGCACAGTTGCTCTTGGGACCTTAAGCTGCTCTGAAATGGCTCCAAGTGACGTTCCTGACTTGGTCAAATCAATGATTAGTTTTTTCAGATCTGTGCCTTTGACTTTCCCATTGTCGCGTTTGTAACTGAGTCTAATGACTGCATCACATGATCCCTATTTAAAAGGGGTCAGAGAAGCAAACAAGTGTTGTCAATCATAATCACTCACATGAAGTTAAGAGGCCATGCCATGAAACTAAGAGGCCATGCCATGAAGCAAATTTGATTTGATTGTAACTTTTCTACATCACCAAAACTGATAATGTATGTTGCTGTATGTATACTTTTGACCCAGCAGATTTGGTCACATTTTCAGTAGACCCACAATAAATTCACAAAAGAACCAAACTTGATTAATGTTTTTTGTGCTAAACAAGTATGTGCTCCAATCAGTCTATCACACAAAAATAAGAGTTTATTGTTTTTTTTAGAAGATAAATTATTGGAAACTCAAGACAGCCATGACATTATGTTCTTTACAAGTGTATGTAAACTTTTGATATCTCACACACACACACACACACACACACACACACACACACACACACACACACACACACACTTTTTTTGACTGTACATTCCTTACCCTTAATGGGTACTTTACCTGAAAGGTGGCACATGTTGCCACATGATCAGTGGTCAGGCCAATTCATGTTTTTTTTTTGTTTTTTTTTATTGTTTTGAATTATGCATGTAAGTAATAACCTGTGTCTAATCACAATTAATCCAAATTCAATAATGCGATTAATCGGATTTAAAAAACAATCATTTGACAACACTCGTATATATATATGAAAATACTTGAGAGGGTAGCATCTACTTGAAATTAGAATGCCTCAATTGTATTTATCAATTTAGAACGGAGGTCTGCAAACATGTTTCCTTCCGAGAAAAAACAGATGGAATATGCATGCTTAACAGAACATAGTATCCACAACTCAATATTTTGTATGAATAAAAACTTGACTTTTTTCATTTTGTCCATTTCTTTCTAATGAAGGTTTTTATTAAGCACTTAGAGCTACAGTACTTCGACAAAAATAAAGGATTCTGTATTTTATATATAGGACTAGCAACATTTACCGTAAAATTGTACTTTACTTAGGAGGCAATCTCCACTAAAACGGTGCAACCATTGTCTTTATGCTTTTTTTGTGGAAATGTGTCATTAAATAAATGCATGTCTGAATTGAACGGTTATACAAATACTGAAGTAAATATTTGACCCTTGGGTGAGCCTGATTTCGAAAAAAAAAAAAGGCTCCAGCTATGTTAAAAGTTGTAGTCCTATAGAACACAATGAGCCAAAAATGAGCATTTTCTCACCACAAGTTAATGCCACTCTTCCCTGAGCTGCTATCTTACCGTGGTGGACGATTTTGCGTGTCCCAATAATCCAAGGTGCTTCTACGCCCTGGTAGGTTCTCCCATGACAAACAGGTCATAGGTGAGGGACCAGACCAAGAGCAGCTCAAAGACCTCTATGAATACACAAAATCGAGGACCAAGGTTTCCCTCACCTGGACGTGGGTCACTACCTGGGGCCAGGCCTGAAGGCGGCGCTCTATGGTGAGCACCTGGTGGCAGGGCAATGCCCGAAGAGGCAACGTAGGAGGGGCCATAGAAGGCAGGGCCCTTGACGGTCCGACTCTTCGGCTACAGAAGCTAGCTCTGGGGACGTGGATCGTCACCTTGCTGGCGGGAAAGGAGCCTGAGCTGGTGCACGAGGTATGGATGGATCTAGTTGGTCTCACTTCCATACATAGCCAGGGCTCTGGAACCAGTCCTCTCGAGAAGGGCTGGACTCTCTTCAATTCTGGCGTTGCAATCAGTGAGAGGCGACGGGCGGGAGTAGCAATACTTGGCTCAGAGCCTGTACATTGGATTTTAACCTGGTCGATGAAAGGGTAGCTTCTTTCTGCCTTTGGGTGAGGGGACGGGTCCTGACCGTTGTTTGTGTTTATGCACTAAACAGCAGTGTAGAATACATGCCAATTTTGGACTCCCCTGAGGGAGTACTGGAGAGTGCTACCTTTGGTGATTCCCTTGTTCCACTGGGTGACTTCAACGCTCACGTTGGCAACGACAGTGAGACCTGGAGAGGCGTGATTGGGAGAAACGGCCACCCTGATCTGAACCAGAGTGGTGTTTTGTTATTGGACTTTTGTGCTCGTCACAGATTGTCCATAAAAAACACCATGTTCAAACATAAGGGGTATGTGCACTTGGCACCAGGACACCCCAGGCCGCAGTTCGATGATCGACTTTGTAGTTATATCATCGGATTTGCGGTCCCATGTTTTGGACAGTCGGGTGAAGAGAGGGGCGGAGCTATCAAACGATCACCCCTTGGTGGTGAGTCGGCTCCGATGGTGGGGGAGGATGCCGGACAGACCCTGGAGGCCCAAAAGCATAGTGAGGGTCTGTTGGGAACGTCTGGCATAGTCTCCCGTTAGAGAGAGTTTCAATTCCCTCCACGGGAGAACTTTGAACATGTTATGAGGGAGGTTCTGAATGTTGAGTCCGAGTGGACCATGTTCTGTGCCTCTATTGTCGAGGCAGCCGATCGGAGCTGTGGCCTCAAGATGGTTGGTGCCTGATTTTGGTGGTTGGTGCCTGCCGTTGATGGACACCAACGGTGATGGATGCCGTTAAGCTGAAGGAGTCCTATCGGGTCCTTTTGGCTCATGGGACTCGGAAAGCGGCAGAGAGGTACCGACAGGGCAAGTAGTGTGAGGCTTTTGCGGTTATTTAGGTAAAAACTTGGATATGGGAGGAGTTCGGGAGAAGCAATAGAGATCGACTTCCGGACGGTTTTGAAGCGATTCTGGATCACCATTCGCCGCCTCAGGAGGTGAAAGCAGTGCACTGTCAACACTGTGTATAGTGGAGACTGTGTGCTGCCTTATTCGACTGGGGATGTTGTGGATCAGTGGAAGGAATACTTCGAAGACCTCCTCAATTCCCCCTACACGTCTTCCAATGAGGACGCAGTGCCCGTGGACTCCGCGGTGGGCTCTCTTATTTCTTGGGGAGGTATTTAGGACACGTTCGACAAGTAGGAGACCACGAGGAAGACCCAGGACTTGGTGGAGAGACTATGTCTCCCTGGCCTTGGAATTCCTCGGGATACCCCGGGAAGAGCTCGTCGAAGTAGCTGGGGAGAGGGAAGTCTGGGCTTCATTGCTTAGGTTGCTACTCCCGTGACTCAACTTCGGGTAAGCGGAAGAAGATGGACAGATTAAGTTAATGCAATTAGTTTAAGGGCATGATCAGACCTGCTATTAATGCATCTACGGTGACAGCATTTCCTTAAACAAGAAGCTATTATACTAATCCAGGGGTCGGCAACCCGCGGCTCCGGAGCCGCATGCGGCTCTTTGATCACTCTGATGCGGCTCAGCTGCATACTTGCCGACCCCCCCGATTTTTCCGGATTTCAGTGCCTCTCCCAGGGCAAACATTCTCCGATTTTCACCCGGACAACAACATTGAGGGCGTGCCGTGATGGCACAGTTTTTAATGTCCTCTATAACATGTAGTCGTGTCCGCTTTTCCACCATGCTATCTGCGTGCCGGCCCGGTCACATGAAGTATGCGGCCTCTGCTTACACACGTAAGTTACTGCAAGGCATACTTGGTCAAGAGCCATACAGGTTACACTGAGGGTTGTGATATAAACATAAACACCAAACCCCGCATACCTCAACCGACACACGGAGAGGGGGGGGGGGGGATTGGTGGTAGCGGGGGTGTATAATGTAGCCCGGAAGAGTTAGGGATGCATGGGATTCTGGGTATTTGTTCTGTTGTGTAACGGTGCGAATGTTCTCCCGAAATGTGTTTGTCATTCTTGTTTGTTGTGGGTTCACAGTGTGGCGCATATTAGAAAGAGTGTTAAAGTTGTTTAAACGGGCACCCTCAGTGTGACCTGTATGGCTGTTGACCAAGTATGCCTTGCAGTCACTTATGTGTGTCTGCTGAATCCGTATACAACATGTGACTGGGCTGGCAAGCTGTTTGTACAGGTTGTAGCGGGCGCCAAAGGCAGTGCCATCATAGCACGCCCTTACTTTTGTTGTTTGGGTGAAAATCAGCAGACATTCGAGAGAATAGTTGTTCTGAAATTCGGGAGTCTCCCGGAAAAATTGTGAGGGTTGGCAAGTGTGATGCTGTCAAGCGGTATTCATATAGAACTTGCGGACCGCACTAACATTACATTTTCATATTAAGGTGCGGGCTGCGTGTCTGAGACCCCTGGTTTATACATAACACAAAGCAAAAAATAAAATAAAAATTGTATGCAGTGTTATTTCATTTTAAATTTCAAAAGAGTTTTGTGGCTCCCATTGTTTTTATTTTGTGAAACGGGTCAAAATGGCTCTTTGAGTGATAAAGGTTGCTGACCCCTGTACTAATCTAACAAAAAATGAAGTAATTGCTATATGTAGCATTATTTTTGAAAGGTCTATGCTTAATATTCAAAATAAACACCTGAAAAAGTGTGCAGCACTAACAATAACTCAACAGAAAACTTGTGAACCTTGACAACAAACAACCCAACAAGCTGAGGCAAGAATATCAACAAGGGTTGGTAAGATTCCAGACTTGGCTGCATAATAACATTTCATACTAGACAAATGCACGGAAAGCTAAATTGTGCTGTGGCATGCAAATGCAAAGGCACACAAATGAATGTAGTGAGGCACAATAAAAATAAAAACATTAACTCTACAATCATCTTTAATTCTGAAATGTTTTAAAATAAATTAAAAAAATAATTCTGTCAAAGTATTTACATGTCATCTCAACCCTTTTAAGCACTTTAAATTACAAAAAATCTATTACATCTTCTGTTTTGGTATTGAAAATGAAGAACACATTGCTAAATGAGTGTTATTTAGTTGGACTTCTGTAAGGCAAGCAGTGCAACAAACGACTTTTGTCAGAAACCTAATCTGCTGAAAGTGAAACATGGGAAAAGGCCAAAAGAATTACATTTTTATGGACAAAGTAGAATTCAAATAAATACATATAGCTCAGGAGTGTTAGTTAAAAAAAAGGAATATCTTTTTTTTTTTAATATAAATATCAAATCATATGAGCAACCCATTACTTTATCCTTGTGCTCATCTATTGTGCATTCAGCAGATGTGTTTCATCATACACATGACATTAACCAATTAAGAATAATAAGAACATAGATTTTCTAAATTAAATTCTTAACTGAACAAAACGTGAAGCATACGGATCAAGGTACAAAGTAGACTGTTATTGACTGAGGATATTCAATTAAATTGTTTTAGAGCCACATTTCCAGGAAGCTTAAGGCCAGACTTTTCCCTTCACTATTAGTCTTATTTTGTATAATCCAGAAAACCAGTGTCCTTTACAGTGGACCTTTTGATCCATTAATTCTGTCAATTACAGAAGCGCTCTGCGGTTTCTAACAACCTTTTTTGAAAAAAGAAAAAGCCTGTCAAAGTTCATCTCTATGACCGTGTTAAGAATCGGCTGCAAAAATAAGAGTCTCTCACAAGTTTTTTTTTTTTAAATGAACTTGTGGGCCAATAGTTGAACAGCCCAAATGATAAAAATGAGAGGGCCTAAAATGTAACCTTGAGGAACACCACTACTAGAGAAGTTGAACAAATGACTCCTGACTGCATCTGAAATAAACAAGCTGAAGCGACACCTTAGTTACATAAATCACATTACGGGGGACAAAAAGGAGTGCCTTGAGGAACGCCTCAGTTATGTTAATCGCAAGTTTGGCAAAGTTAAAATGTAAATGCAAGGATCTGCCAATGAGTTTACAGTACACTGGAGCATTTTCAGGAGCACCCTTGTGTTTTTAGAAATTTGTTGCAAAAATGTTTGTCTCCCAAGTTTTGAACTGGGAGCTGGTATGGTGTCATTCCTGCGTCGGATTTGGCCCCCAGTTGAATATCCCTGGTATAGACAGTATATCAATAGAATACCATTAAAGGAGCTTGTGCACATTTCATACTGACAATGTTCTTGCAAATACTTGATGGTGTGGTGATCCTTTTACAAGTAGACAACATTTGAAAAAGGGTTAAAACATTCCAAATAAGTTCATGAAATCACTGGACTAATCGATCACATCCAAGACTTGTTAACCAACCAAGAAAAAGTCCTTCACAGTAAACCTTCCTGTTCAAAGCTGGAGGGTAGTAGAGAGAAAGAAAAAGGGCAAAACTTGACTCCCGTCCCACTGTAGAATTTATTCTGAAACTCCACCCTGAGGGAGGAAAAATATGATTCGTAAATCATGTGGTGAAATAAAACAGAGTTGCTGACATGCATTGTGTGAGGTGTTTTACCAGTGCAGCCGAAGGGCATGGAGGAAAGCAGACAGACCCTCCATCACCAGCAGGATGGACACAGTGAGAACAGCAAACAGGCCAAAAACTGGCACCAGGAATAAAACCCCCAGAGTTGTTTCCATTCTTAGTCCAACTCGCATCACCATGGCCCACAGCACCTCAGATAGCTCTATAAGCCAAAAAGAGACCCACTATTTTGACAAACTGAAAATATGATGCTGTGTATGCAACCTTTTAAAGTCTTAAAACATTGGAGTTCGATCAAATTTTTTGAGAACAAAATATGCCTCCGAATCTCTTGACATTTTAGCTGAGTGAGCGTCTAAAAACCAAAATGCATTTTCTTTGGCTTTTTTGGTATGACCTCACCACAGAGAGATACAAGCAATGGTAAAAATGCGAAATATAATAATGACCATAGAGCCGGAAATGGAACTTGAGTGAAGTGTGATGTTGGACAGTGGTACACATCTTTATCCTAGCTTCTCAGTTCAATATGGCGACAACAACAATAACATGATAAAAGTATTGAAAACACAAGCAAGAATAAAATAAGTCGACCTACAATGGTACTTCATCTTAAGAGTGCCCTTACTTAAAGGGGAACTGCACTTTTTCGGAAATACTGCCTATTGTTTACAATCATCAAGAACGCACGTCTTTTTTTTTTTTTTTTTTACAATTTTAAAGATGATAAAAAACGCTTGAAAGATGGGGCTAATGGGAGTCACTGTTGTAGCCTTCAAAGCCCTCCAGCACCGTTTTATATACACACTACAGGTAAATATATAATGTAGTAACAGACATGCTCATAACAATATGTAATATGCTCAATATTTACTGTATTTTGATCATTTTAATAATTTCCGGAATTTAATTTTTATGCACATTGATTTCTGTTTCCATAGCAGCGCACGTCGGACTTCTGGCAAGTGTGATTGATTGATTTTGGGTAAGCAATCCATTCATGTCGATATAGCTTGTTTCACAGTTCCATATTTATAGCGTCAAAATCACTTCCATCCCCTTTCTTGGCTTCCGTCTGCTTCAACGTCTCACTCTTCCTTTGTGATTGCTTCTATAAGCAGCATTTTATGTACCTTCAAAAGTATAAGGTTGTAACTTCTTATCTGTCCAAAAATAGTTTGCCATGATTAGAAAACACACTTGTGTTTAATTCCGAAAGTAAGAACACATATGTTGCCAGAAGTCAGACGTGCGGTGCTATGGAAACAGACATCAATCCGCGGAAGAAATCCATCCCAGACATGATTAAAATACGGTAAATATTGAACATATTACATATTGTTATGAACGTGTCTTACTATATTATTTATAGACTTGCAGTGTGGGCCCTACATGAAGCAATTGGATTTTTGGGGGTAACAATTCAATTCAGAATTTGTTCTCGATTTAAAACGATTCTTGAATCAAAATCCATATTACTTTTTAACGACATCTGGTGCCAGTTCTATGATTAACTACATTTCTCTATAAAATAGATACCAGCTGTGACACATTTCTATATTACTTATAAGAAAACTACTTTTGTTTCATAAAATTCTACCCAAACAGTTATTAAAGTCAAATACAAATACCGTATTTTTCGGAGTATAAATCGCTCCGGAGTATAAGTCGCACCGGCCGAAAATGCACAATAAAGAAGGAAAATAACATATATGAGTTGCACTGGAGTATAAGTCGCATTTTGGGGGAAATTTATTTGATGAAACCCAACACCAAGAACAGACATTTGAAAGGCAATTTAAAATAAATAAAGAATAGTGAACAACAGGCTGAATAAGTGTACGTTATATGACACATAAATAACCAACTGAGAACGTGCCTGGTATGTTAACGTAACATATTATGGTAAGAGTCATTCAAATAACTATAACATATAGAACATGCTATACGTTTACCAAACAATCTGTCACTCCTAATCGCTAAATCCCATGAAATCTTATACGTCTAGTCTCTTACGTGAATGAGCTAAATAACATTATTTGATATTTTACGGTAATGTGTTAATAATTTCACACATAAGTCGCTCCTGAGTATAAATCGCACCCCCAGCCAAACTATGAAAAAAACTGCGACTTATAGTCCGAAAAATACAGTAAGACAACAATAGAAATATCCCACACTTCTCTTTTGTAAAGTAAATCTGTATAGCAGATATGGGCATCTACATCAACAATATGATTTGCCTGAGTGGCTGGACAAAACAGATAAAAAAAAAAATTAAAATAGATTTTAGATTATTTTTTCGTTACAAATCATGTTTCACTGGAAAAAAACATTTGACACCCCTAATTAAAGTGCAGTTTAAATTTGAGGTTTTGTAAAATAATGTATAACAGCACATAAAAAATGTTTAATGATTATTTCAAGCACAAAATGTTTTTTTTTCACAAACTCAAAAATTATTTTAACAAAAAGTTCCTGCAGAGTTTTTCAGTACCGGTACATGTTATATTAAAAGAAGTTAAATCAGATATAAAAAGTCTGATAAAAAATATTTAGATATAAAAATTCCTCTTTTTCCTAATTAAATTAGGGGGGTTTATTCTCCCAGTCGGTGACCAATGCATTAATTCAGTCACAAAGACATTCTGTTTCTGCCTGCGAGTCCGCATTCAGGGCAGGATGACCGTGTACCACAGTGTGAATTTAAGCAGTCAGTGAGACGAAAGTCTGTCACTGAAGTTGCTGCTTCTTCTAAATGTTGGGTTTCAACTTCTATGCTAGTGTTGGCCAAATTACTTTATTTTTTTCTTCTGGGTTGCACTTCCAGCTGTGTAGGGGGGTGGAAGAAGCACAACGCTGATTGGACAATAATTACGTCGTGACGAGCCTAACTTCCGTGACGGTGGACAGGGTTGGTCGCGCACTCACGCACACAAACACATTCACAGTTACACGACGAATACACAAACACACACACATTCACAGACACCCACAGGATCACGGTCTATAAAGGCGGATTGTTCCGTGCAGGATTATACCAAACACCATTGCTATTTTCATCCCTACTGTTTACTATTGCGATATCTTCTAACAGACATTTCCACCATGTTTGATTGGGGAAATATGCTAACAGCTGATCACCGTGATCGAACTGAAATTAATTGTGATCATCGATCACGTTCATATAATCGCCCAGCCCTAGCGTAGAGTGGGAAATACTAAACCACATATTTTCCCCGGCAAATGCACTGCTGCACTAACTTGCAATAATAGTGGTATAAACTAGTAAATGTCTCCACTCCAGCAAGAAGCACCTCCAAGTCGTTGTCAGTAAAATAATTATTTTCTTAACGTTGCAATGTAACTACAAGCAAACTTTGATTTAATTTATATTATTTTCTACACAACAATAATAATAAAAAAATTCAAACAAATCAGAGGTTGACTATCGTCCACCACGTACTTACGGGCATGTGCCAGACTCAAAGCCCAGAGCCTGAGGTAAGAGGCTGTATTGGAAACGCACCCCAGGCAGTACTCTATAGTGTGGATGGCCTGATGCAGGAACTCGTCAGCAAAATCAAACTATGACAATGACAAAAGCAAGATGTACAAACACAAATTAACAGCATTTGTTACAGTTGCACCATAAAAAATGCCATGCTAACCTCCTCTGTGTGCTGCTCTCCGCTAGAGGAGAGCTCACCATGACTGCTGCCCTCCTCCATGTCATGAGTTCGCAACAAGAACAGTTCCTCTTCACTGCTATGACGCACACGCTCATAGCCCTGAGAACACAGAGAATGCCAAGTCAGATTTGCACGATCATATTGTAAGCCATCATGACTCGGACAAGCACTTTGCTCACCCTGTACATTCTTAATCGATGACTTCCATTGTGAAGCCAATAGAGGTAGAGTGGTTTCCCTAGGAGTAAGACAGGTACTGACAACACAGCGATGACCACAAGAAACATCTGAAGGCCGCTCTGGAAACAGAAAAAAAAAAATCAACATTTCACCTTTAATGGACAACATTGCATTAAAAAAATCCAACTTACACATTAGCTTACACTACATTATTTTTCAGTTGAGAAAAAAATGGTGTATTCCTTTTGCATTCACGGAGAACTTATTACTGTAAATGTACCGGTACTGTACCTGAACTACTAAAATACCTTAATCAAAATTATCCTGGGTATTGTTAATTTTATGAACCTGTAGGTACTTTTTTGATTAGTTAAAACATTTTATTTGAATACCTCAATGTACTTCGGTTGACAATAGAAGGGTGTGCATCAATGCAAATTAGGATCATCAAATCAAATCAGGATACATTGGAACCTCAATTTACGAACCCCTCATTGAACAAACTTTTCATTTATGAACCATAGACTGAATAAAAATATGCTTTGGTGTACGAATGTTTCATCCACTCATTGTGTGCCTCGCAGTGTAGCCATTTTGTGCCCAGCAGCACATTAAGTTAAAGTTAAATTTTAAAGTTAAAGTACCAATGATTGTCACACACACACTAGGTGTGGTAAAATGTGTCCTCTGCATTTGACCCATCCCCTTGTTCACTCCCTGGGAGGAGAGGGGAGCAGTGAGCAGCAGCGGTGACCGCGACTGGGAATAGTTTTTAGTGATTTAACCCCCAATTCCAACCCTTGATGCTGAGTGCCAAGCAGGGAGGCAATGGGTCCCGTTTTTCCATAGTCTTTGGTATGACTCGGTCGGGGTTTGAACTCACAACCTACCAATCTCAGGGCGGACACTAACCACTAGGCCACTGAGTAGGGCGGGCTGATTGCTCTCCGTTGCTCATTTAGTCAGCACAGCAATGCTGTTGTTGTACTAGGTGTGTTTTAGCCCTTTTAACAGCATTTTTCTAGTTTAGCTCACTCAATATGAGTCCAAAGAATTTGATGAGGTGGCGACTTGTCCAAGGTGTACCCCGACTTCCGCCCGATTGTAGCTGAGATAGGCTCCAGCGCCCCCCGCGACCCCAAAAGGGAATAAGCGGTAGAAAATGGATGGATGGATGGAATTTGATGGACAAGCGATGTGTGGTTTGAAACATTTAGGAAGTAGCCACAGTGTTGTTGACTTTGCACCCTCGCCCTCTATTCAGCAGCATGCCAAAAAGATTAACCGACAAAGCGAAGTGTATTTATTATTTTATTTAAGAATTTTTAATTATTGTAGCAAATAGCCTTTTAAAGTTCAGGAGTTTTGTTATTCCAAACTGCGAGTGCACCACAGGGCTAGTTACAGTGTATGCGTGTGTCAGCAGGGCAGCTGCATAGGAGGACAGTTAGCCAGTTAGTTGTTTTGTAATTAAATAGGTTGTATTCACCAGACGTCACGTCCAGCTCATTAACTATGTGAGGCTGGAAGTGGTTGGCCAGGGTAAGTCTGCAATCATAGCATTCAGGGCGGCATTTTGCCGTTCTCGAAGAAAAATTACGTATGCTTGCGTTGTTTTTAGGCTGTTGGAACTGTTCAAATCGCAAAAATGTAAAATATTTATTCATATTTTTTCGAGAGGTGATGAAGAACGGCGAAAGATGTCAACATTTTACGAAAGACGCCGAGAAAAGTGGCACGTCCTCCAGACTAAGGGAGCAGAATCGAAGAATGCACAAGTTTGCAGTGATCACTTGGTTAAAGATTAGTTTCCAATTAAAGTATTATCTTAAAGGGGAACAGAATCAGAAGTACTGGTACTTTTTTAATCCGCTGCACTTTTTTGGGGAATGTTGCCTATCGTTCACAATCCTTATGAGAGACAAGAAGACCAAAGTTTTAGTTTTTTTTGCAGCCCAACATGTAAAAATCGTCTCGTTCTCGGTGGTTAGCAATGAAGCTAATTGGAGCAATCAATTCGACTTCTAAATCAATTTAAAAATGCATTCAAAAACCGCCAACAATACATCATTTACGTTCCGTAACCTGTATAATAACGAAGCTGTAGAGACATTTTTATTGTAAGAGCGAACGCGGAGAAACTCTCTTTCTAGCGGAGTAACACATCGCCATGCTTTGGTATTAGCTGTAAAAGCTAGCTATGGCAAGCAATAAGCTAACTTCTACATCAGCACCCGATTTACGTTTGAGTTTGTAATGTATAACACAATGCAATAGAACACCAATATGTACTGACTGAAAACATCATCATATTACAGTACCGGTTTCTGTAAATTATTAGCCCATATTTCATTTATTGTTTGTACACCGCAAGTTTGACACCGTATGTAGTAATGACACGCATGACATGCTGCGCGTATCATGATCAATATTAAAGTACCGTATTTTTGGGAGTATAAGTCGCACTTGTCGAAAATGCATAATAAAAAAGGAAAAAAACATAAGTCGCACTGGAGCCCGGCCTAACTATGATAAAAACTGCGACTTATAGTCCGAAAAATACGGTAACTCACTCAATGGAAAGTTGTGCGTTTGGTCGAGCTGGACGGAGATGTTTTTTCCAGTTTATTTTGGGTAAGCACGCCATTTATGTTGGCATAGCTTGGCTCGAAGTTCCACATCTACACCGTCAAAGTCACACAGACCTCACTCTCTCGGCTTTCTTCTGCTCCAACGTTTCACGCTCTCTTTGTGCTCGCCTCTATAAGCAGTAGTTCACTCTCTGTGTATTCAGCTTCAAAAAGATAAGGTTGTGAATTCTGATTTGCCCAAAAATAGTTCTCTTCGTCATGATTAGAATACACTCGTGTTTTTTTCCGGAAGTAGGAACACACATTTGTTGCCGGAAGTGCACTGCTATGGAAACGGAAATAAATGCGCTGACGAAACAAGTTCCCCCAATGATTAAAATTACCAAAATAGTGGTATGTTCTTATCTTTCATAATGATTGTGATTCCAAAAAAAGTGCAGTTTCCCTATAATATTATTTGAATTTTCACTTCTTTCTTAAAACACATTTTTTCTACGAGTGTTTCGTAAAGCACCAAATCGGCGAGTCCAAATGTGAGCAAAAACCAGAAAGCGTTAAGCTTTTACCAAAGGTAGCAATCATAAATGAAGCTTTCAGCACATACACAATGTTGACATCTATAGTTATATTTTGATAAAGACGGGGAAAAGCACGCATACTCATAAACGGTGCGTGCAACAACAATAACAAACATGGCAGTAGACACAGTTAAATCTAGAAATGCAACCTTAACCGAGCAAAAACGATGCATATTTATACGGGAGAGTCTAGGTACCAATTTCCTTTACCCAGCCACACCCAAAAAAAATTGTAGACCTCAATGCTTTCCTAAGTTTTCATCTGTTTTCTTGAGTAGAATGATGTCTGGAGAACCAGATAGTTCGACATATCTGGGAACGCGACCGACGGATAATCCTAGAGCTCACTCGATAAATATTTTTTTGACCACGGACAGTATATGGATCAATGCCATCGCATAACTAATTATTTTGATTGTGTGGGATTGGAAAAATCATTTACAGAATCTTATTGTGTATATAACTCATTTTGCAAAGTATATATCTGGGCTCCTCTCTGAGCTGCCACCTTAACGTGGTAGAGGAGTTTGCGTGTCCCAATGATCCTAGGAGCTATGTTGTCCGGGGGCTTCTATGCCCCCTGGTAGGGTCTCCCAAGGCAAACTGGTCCTAGGTGAGGGATCAGACAAAGAGCAGCTCGAAGACCTCTATGAAGAACACGAACAAGGAACCCAGATTTCCCTCGCCCGGACGCGGGTCACCGGGGCCCTCCTCTGGAGCCAGGCCCGGAGGTGTGGCACGATGGCGAGCGCCTGGTGGCCGGGCCTGTCCCCATGGGGCCCGGCCGGGCACAGCCCGAAGAGGCAACGTGGGTCCCCCCTCCAATGGGCTCACCACCCATAGCAGGGGTCATAGAGGTCGGGTGCGATGTGAGCTGGGCGGAAGCCGAAGGCAGGGCACTTGGCGGTCCGATCCTCGGCTACAGAAGCTAGCTCTTGGGACGTGGAACGTCACCTCGCTGGGGGGGAAGGAGCCTGAGCTAGTGCGTGAGGTGGAGAAGTTCCGGCTAGATATAGTCGGACTCACTTCGACGCACAGCAAGGGCTCTGGAACCAGTTCTCTTGACAGGGGCTGGACTCTCTTCCACTCTGGCGTTGCCAGCAATGAGAGGCGACGGGCTGGGGTGGCAATTCTTGTTTCCCCTCGGCTCAAAGCCTGCACGTTGGAGTTCAACCCGGTGGACGAGAGGGTAGCCTCCCTCCGCCTTCGGGTGGGGGGACGGGTCCTGACTGTTGTTTGCGCTTACGCGCCCAACGGCAGTTCAGATTACCCACCCTTTTTGGATTCACTCGAGGGAGTACTGGAGAGTGCTCCCCCGGGTGATTCCCTCGTTCTACTGGGGGACTTCAACGCTCATGTTGGCAACGACAGTGAAACCTGGAGAGGCGTGATTGGGAAGAATGGCCGCCCGGATCTGAACCCGAGTGGTGTTTTGTTATTGGACTTTTGTGCTCGTCACGGATTGTCAATAACAAACACCATGTTCAAACATAAGGGTGTCCATATGTGCACTTGGCACCAGGACACCCTAGGCCGCAGTTCCATGATCGACTTTGTAGTTGTGTCATCGGATTTGCGGCCTCATGTTTTGGACACTCGGGTGAAGAGAGGGGCGGAGCTTTCTACCGATCACCACCTGGTGGTGAGTTGGCTGCGATGGTGGGGGAGGATGCCGGACAGACCTGGCAGGCCCAAACGCATTGTGAGGGTTTGCTGGGAACGTCTAGCAGAGTCTCCTGTCAGAGAGAGTTTCAATTCCCACCTCCGGAAGAACTTTGAACATGTCACGAGGGAGGCGCTGGACATTGAGTCCGAGTGGACGATGTTCCGTACCTCTGTTGTCGGGGCGGCCGATTGGAGCTGTGGCCGCAGGGTAGTTGGTGCCTGTCGTGGCGGTAATCCTAGAACCCGTTGGTGGACACCGGCGGTGAGGGATGCCGTCAAGCTGAAGAAGGAGTCCTATCGGGTTCTTTTGGCTCATGGGACTCCTGACGCAGCAGACAGGTACCGACAGGCCAAGCGGTGTGCGGCTTCAGCGGTCGCGGAGGCAAAAACTCGGACATGGGAGGAGTTCGGTGAGGCCATGGAAAAAGACTTCCGGACGGCTTCGAAGCAATTCTGGACCACCATCCACCGCCTCAGGAAGGGGAAGCAGTGCAGTGTCAACACCGTGTATGGTGGGGATGGTGCTCTGTTGACCTCGACTGCGGATGTTGTGGATCGGTGGAGAGAATACTTCGAAGACCTCCTCAATCCTACCAGCACGTCTTCCTATGAGGAAGCAGGGCCTGGGGAATCTGTGGTGGGCTCTCCTATTTCTGGGGCTGAGGTTGCCGAGGTAGTTAAAAAGCTCCTCGGTGGCAAGGCCCCGGGGGTGGATGAGATCCGCCCGGAGTTCCTTAAGGCTCTGGATGTTGTGGGGCTGTCTTGGTTGACAAGACTCTGCAACATCGCGTGGACATCGGGGGCGGTACCTCTGGATTGGCAGACCGGGGTGGTGGTTCCTCTCTTTAAGAAGGGGAACCGGAGGGTGTGTTCCAACTATCGTGGGATCACACTCCTCAGCCTTCCCGGTAAGGTCTATTCAGGTGTACTGGAGAGGAGGCTACGCCGGATAGTCGAACCTCGGATTCAGGAGGAACAGTGTGGTTTTCGTCCTGGTCGTGGAACTGTGGACCAGCTCTATACTCTCGGCAGGGTCCTTGAGGGTGCATGGGAGTTTGCCCAACCAGTCTACATGTGCTTTGTGGACTTGGAGAAGGCATTCGACCGTGTACCCCGGGAAGTCCTGTGGGGAGTGCTCAGAGAGTATGGGGTAACGGACTGTCTTATTGTGGCGGTTCGCTCCCTGTATAATCGGTGTCAGAGCTTGGTCCGCATTGCCGGCAGTAAGTCGGACACGTTTCCAGTGAGGGTTGGACTCCGCCAGGGCTGCCCTTTGTCACCGATTCTGTTCATAACCTTTATGGACAGAATTTCTAGGCGCAGTCAGGGCGTTGAGGGTATCTGGTTTGGTGGCTGCAGGATTAGGTCTCTGCTTTTTGCAGATGATGTGGTCCTGATGGCTTCATCTGGCCAAGATCTTCAGCTCTCACTGGATCGGTTCGCAGCCGAGTGTGAAGCGACTGGGATGAGAATCAGCACCTCCAAATCCGAGTCCATGGTTCTCGCCCGGAAAAGGGTGGAGTGCCATCTCCGGGTTGGGGAGGAGATCTTGCCCCAAGTGGAGGAGTTCAAGTACCTCGGAGTCTTGTTCACGAGTGAGGGAAGAGTGGATCGTGAGATCGACAGGCGGATCGGTGCGGCATCTTCAGTAATGCGGACGCTGTATCGATCCGTTGTGGTGAAGAAGGAGCTGAGCCAGAAGGCAAAGCTCTCGATTTACCGGTCGATCTACGTTCCCATCCTCACCTATGGTCATGAGCTTTGGGTCATGACCGAAAGGACAAGATCACGGGTACAAGCGGCCGAAATGAGTTTCCTCCGCCGGGTGGCGGGGCTCTCCCTTAGAGATAGGGTGAGAAGCTCTGCCATCCGGGGGGAGCTCAAAGTAAAGCCGCTGCTCCTCCATATCGAGAGGAGCCAGATGAGGTGGTTCGGGCATCTGGTCAGGATGCCACCCGAACGCCTCCCTCGGGAGGTGTTTCGGGCACGTCCGACCGGTAGGAGGCCACGGGGAAGACCCAGGACACGTTGGGAAGACTATGTCTCCCGGCTGGCCTGGGAACGCCTCGGGATCCACCGGGAGGAGCTGGACGAAGTGGCTGGGGAGAGGGAAGTCTGGGCTTCCCTGCTTAGGCTGCTGCCCCCGCGACCCGACCTCGGATAAGCGGAAGAAGATGGATGGATGGATGGATGGATGGATATATCTGTGGCTTATAGTCCGGTGCAGCTAATATATGAAAAATATTTTTTTCTTCTAATATTTAGTGGGTGCGGCTTACGGAGTGCTTTATAGTCTGGAAAATAAAGCACATTATTAAAAGTAAAGTTGTCAGATATTTGCTTGAAACAGTGGATGTTTATGCACAATTATTTGCACTTAAAAATACATGTTTGAAAAAATACATTTGATTAGAACATTGTTTGTCTTCAATTACAGCAAGTGTGTTTTATACTAAACATTCCTGTCACTTCATTTTACACTATGGCATTTTTAAGTTTTTTTTTTGTTGTTTTTTTTTTAAATATTTTTTTTTAACAGTTCCACCATAATATGATACTGTGGCCTTAATACAGTGACAATATTGTACTGTGAGATTTCGACGTCGTTACATCCCTATACAAAAAAATATTGAGCGACGAGGCCTATTGTACTGAATTGTATAATTGTGACATTTACCAACTGTATCCCACTGTTTATTGAAAAATGCTGCTCTTAGTTTCTCACCTGTCCAGGGTAGAGGGGCTGCACTGCATCCCCTTGCATGAGGAACATGTTGATGAAGTGAATGAGGATGCTTGGAGCGTGTCTGGAGTTCTTGGCGGAGAAAAAGAGCCACTTGTAGAGTATCATTAACGCCAGGTAGCCAAATAGACAGAGCAGGAAGAGGAGTTCAGGGAGGAAGACCAAGTAGAGGTTGTGCCTCCTTCTAAAGTGCCTGTTTTTGTAAATGAGAATAAAGTGGACAATTAGGTCCAACAGCTTGCGTTCAAGATGGAAGAAATAAATACTTACAAGTGATTAAAAGTGCTAAGGATCACCCCAAAGCTCATGTGAATGATGCCCAATATCACAGACATTTTCATCTTATAGGAGTTGAGAAACGTAAGCCGGTTGGATGCCAAATTCCAGATCTTATTGAAGACAAACAATGTATTATGCACAATAGAGTAAAGCAGCACTAAACAGCTACAGCATCCAAATTAGAGAACATTTTGATTAAAGTATGAAAAAGATGTAAAATGTTTTTTTATTGATAGATCGATAGACGGATTTAATACTACAATACTAGCATTACGTTCTGACTGTAAATATCTGGAGAGAAAATATGCATATATTTCTTATTAAATAAGTAAGGATAACGACATAACAATTTAGTATTATTTGCCCTGCACAATCGAATCCATTATAAAATCTGTATTAAACATTTACTGTGGTTAGTGGTTCTATTATTTGCCCCCTTCTTGAAGCCAACTAAAAATACAAAACAAATATTTTTTTAAATGCCTCTCAGTATGATGTAATAATATACATTCAGTAATCCTTCGTTTATCGCTGTTAATTGGTTCCGGGCCTCACCATGGTAAATTAATTTCCACAAAGTAGGATCAATTGTAAACCTAAAATTACAAAAGTAGAGCATAACAAACCCCTATCTACAGTTTTCAACATTATGTAAATAGCAAATAACACCCACATAGTCAGTCACCTTTACAATCTTTTTATTCATCAGGTTGCTGGTATACTCGCTGAGGCTGCCCCAATCAGTGACCAAGATACTGAACAACATGCTCTGACTGGTTTGCTCCTCATCTAGTGGCCAATACTATTGATATGTTTTTAAATTTCATTTAGCCACTTTTTTTTTTTTTTTTTTTACTTGATTTTTACTTAATTTAGGCCAAAAGTGTGTCAAATATGATTAAAAAAAACGCGAAAGAGGGAAGCCGCCAACTTTGAAACACCATGTGGAGAGGGGCGGCTGTATTAAATGATAAATGGGTTATACTTGTATAGCGCTTTTCTACCTTCAAGGTACTCAAAGCGCTTTGACAGTATTACCACATTCACCCATTCACACACACATTCACACACTGATGGCGGGAGCTGCCATGCAAGGCGCTAACCAGCAGCCATCAGGAGCAAGGGGTGAAGTGTCTTGCGCCCAAGGACACAACGGACGTGACTAGTGACTATTGATAAATTAATAATTCTCTGACTGTGTCAATCAAAAATTTCCATTGTAAGTTGGTAAAAACTGAATATACATATAGATCTTAAATAAATAATACTAATATTTACTACATCCTGCACTATATTTACTGCTGCTTTTGGAATTGTTCTTAATGGTAAACAAAATAATAATTAGATTGACATTGCCGTCTATATTTCCTAATCAACTGAGCTGAGTTGATAGTGCTGTGTAAACAACATTTTCTGCTTAACTTCCTCATAAGGTTATAGACGCTATTGCCACTTTGTCAAATTAGAAATGTGTAATACAAGTCTAAGAAAAGATGACTATAAAAAAGGGTGAGGTTCTGAGTTTGAAACACATATGGTGTAGTAACATGAAGTGAGTGTGACTTTATACAGAAAATTAAATGGTGTATTACAAGCCTGTGGCGCTAGAACGAAACAAAACACAAAAAGATATTGTTAATACTCACAGGGTCAATTCCGAGAGGGTATGGCCCATTGAAAACACCAGTAACATTTGGATCCAGAGTAAGAAAACTATTCCTGTTGAGATCCTCTGCTCTATTGGGTTAAGAATAAGGTAGACATAAGGTTTGTCTCTCAAAAATACATCAGACAGTCCGTTTCTTCCATTTAAAATGCTCTTGTGAAATACTTACGTCCATTGTTTAGCTGTGAACATGGCTTTCACGCTCCATCCAGAACCAAAGATGTTAATGGACTTGGAGAAACAGTCATTGTATATGAGGCCAGTGTAGACCGAGAAAAGGCCCATCATGAGAATGATGTAACGACCCTCAAAAAATGTGTTCCAGATCTGCATGTGCACAACAAATGACACGTCAAACCTATCGAGATACATGTCGGCACAATTGTAAATCGGGTGGAAAAAAACCTCTTTACTTCGTTTCTGGTATTCTTAAGCTTGCGATTGTTCTCATATAACACCATCCAGAAAGCAAAAGAAGCCATAAGAAGGCCGTGACCCAGGTCTCCAAACATCACAGCAAACAGGAATGGAAATGTGATGATTGTGAAAGGAGCTAGAATAAAATTGGAGAAAGAAGTCGAGAGAAGTATTAGCAACAGGCAAATACTGTTTTGCATTAATGCCAAACAATACAGTGGTACCTCAAATTACCAGTAATTTGTAGGGATGTATGGTATCAAAATCTCACAGTACAATATTATTGTGGTATGTGTTAAAAATGCCATAGTGTGTCAAATTAAGTGGCAGGAATGTTTAGGACAAACAGACTTATTGTAATTAACACAAACATAATGCTAAAATGTTCTAATCATATGTATTACTACAAACAAAGAATTGTGCAGGGAGATCAAGCAAATGTATAAAAAAAACAAAAACTTGCATGTCTTTCAAGTGAAAATGTAAACATCCAGTGTAAAACAATGTTCACATTTTCAACTTTTACTTTGAGAAGCAGTGGACATGTTTATATCAGTCTGGAATATGCTGTTTCTTAACAGTTAATAAACAATATAACTTGTAATAATGTAAATACATTACAAACTGATGTTTGACTTGGATGTCTTCAAATATCTTTTCTGGATGACAGTTTATGAGGTGGCAAATTGTCCAGGGTGTATGCTGCCTTCCGCCTGAGTGCATCTGGACCGGCTCCAGCCCCTCCAGGACATCAAGAGAAACAAGTGGTTGATAATTTATAAAGTAGTTTTTTAGTTTCCTCACATTTTCCGCATTGAACATTTTGTTTTGGTGATTACGTCCGTGCGATGCGACGTGACAGGCTGGCTCTGTGTTGCCCTGGAAACGCTCAAGACGAAAGTATTGCTTTGCAGAGTGCATAACTTCTTACCTCCGCCAAACCCATGTTTTCACCAGGGTGTGTTTGTCAGTTTGTTAGCAACACAACTCATTTATGGATGGATTTAGATTTTTCAGGAAATGTCCAAAAAAACAATTCCTCTCATCGACTACCAACACACTTACCTTCCTGCTTAAGGCGTTCTGCACTGCGCAGAGGATTCTGGGAAATGTAGTTTATTTTCAGACCTGGCCAACGCTAAAGCGCCAGAAAAAACTACACACCAAGTTTTTTTTAGTTTTTTTATACAGTCAGGTGTCACTGTATTATTGTGAAGACTTTGAAACCATAATACTGCGATATCTACAATACTATTACTCCCCTAGTAATTTGAGATAAGAGCTTTCTCTCAGCTTTAAGTAGCGAGCATATTCATCGTCGGTTGAAAAAATATATTAGTAACAAGGTTGTGCCTTATGAGCAATATAGAGTTAATATATTGTTACGTGTTGCTGTTCCTGCTTTGTTTACACAAGAAACAAACATAAGTTTTGATAGGACAGTTGATGTGCGCGTTTGAGCACAGCTCAGAGATCAACACAATCGTGCCCTCCAACCAGCAAAACGGAGTCAACCCTGCCGTAGCATTAGTCAGCATCACACATGCAGCCATAAAAATGTATCCATAACATTATTGAGAAGCTGCAGATGCTGTTTTTGACGTTTTTCAATTTGTTCTGTATAGTCCTGACTCAACAAACTGCACGGTCAAGCATCACCTTTGCCACACATACATACTATCTCTTGTTGACTTGTTGTCAACTCTGACCTCTCCGGTCCGCCATTCAAACAAATATTGTGGAACATAAACCGCGACTTCCTAGTTCCTATTGTTACACGACAGAGACAATGTTGCCAGATCACTAGAGAACAAGCAACCGGCTCTATTAAAGCAAGTCACTTATAATAAGCAGATAATAAGCAGTCTTTGCAACACTGCATGGAGAAGCAGCCGAAAGGAGACAGTCTGGTCCCAAATAAATGCTGAACAATATTTTAAAACATTTTCTTGAAACTACTGTAGTTGTTTGTTGAACATGCATTTTTCAAACAATATTTTTTATTTTCTAAAATTTTGCATTTAGTTTTTAAAGGCATGTTACATGTTAAAATTGTTGTGTTTCTGGAGGGATATGCACTGATTAAATATATATTTCAATGAATTCAAATGGACACAACTGCAAGTTCATAAGTCGAGGTACCACTGTAATTATAATAATAATGAGAAAAAATAAAAAGTTAGGAAAATTATTTAAGGTGCAGAAACAAACAAAATGTACCAGGGTTGACTTCTCGGTACGTGCCCACTCCATATGCATCAACAATGTTTTGGAAGCCAGCAGTAAATTTGTTGGACCTCATCAGTGTGGGTGGAGTGTCACTAGTAGGGATGCGATTAACAAAGGAAGGAACTGTGGATCCACTTTTCTTCTGTGACACAAACAACAGAAAATCAGTCAATCAATCAAACATAAAACGTGAACAGTAGAAATTGCTCCAAATTAAATGGCCTATAACTATAGGAGTTTACTTTACCGAGCCATCTTCCAGTGCTCTTCTCAGGGTTGGAAGCTCGTTGACAGGACACCAGACCTCAGCGATTAGACACTTGTTGGTGACATCAAAACTACACTGGTTGAGTATGTAGTAGATAGCTTTCATCTTCTTGACCTGTATGACCCAGGTGTAGACTGATTCTGAGGCATTCATCAGGACCTGCTTCAGATATTCCTCAGTTCTACGAAGTACCTGCAAACAACAGATGGGTTACATGCATGCATGCATTATTATTATTATTATTATTAGGGATGTTCCGATACGATCATTTATACTGACTGTAAATGTTTCAATTAAAAAAGATGAATGTCATAACTAAAAAAAAAAAAAAAAAAGCTTTATTGAGACAATAAAACATCGACAAATACTTTGTTGATGCACCACTTGCAGCAATTACAGCATGAAGTATTTTTAAATATGATGCCACAAGCTTGGCACACCTATCTGATTTATACACCCTAGCCTTAAATAGGTCAATTTTTAGACCAGTTGATCTGCTGTCTCTCTTTTCTGCTCTGCTCCCCTCTCCTGGGAGCAGAGCAGAGGAAGCGCAAGCTGTTCCAAGCTGTGACCAGGGATAAACCACTGCTCTATGCATCAGTTGGTGAGGTCTCTGCGCTGCTTACTTGTCTACATACAAGAGTATCCACTGCTGGCCTCAATATGAACTGGACTCTCACGTTATTAAATGTATCCACTCTGCATCCATTGCATCGGTCACCCAAGGGTCGGGGGGCACATCTGCACTCCCTTTCAAGGTTTTTCGTTGTTCCCATCGGGTTGAGTTTTTTTCTTGTCATTGTGGCTTCTGCAGCCCTTTGAGACACTTGTTAAGGGTTATATAAGTACACTTTGATTGATATATTTGAGCAGTTTTGCCCAATCCTCTTTGCAGCACCTCTTAAGCTCCATCAGGTTGGATAAGAACTGTTGGTTTTCATCCAGGATGTCTCTGTAAATTGCTGCATTTATCTTTCTCTCTATCCTGACTCGTCTCCTAGTTCCTGCCGCTGAAAAACATCCCCACAGCATTATGCTGCCACCACCATGCTTCACTGTTGGATGGTATTGGCCTGTTGATGAGCGGTGCCTGTATTGATGCCAAAGAGTTCAATCTTTGTCTCATCAAAAAAGATAAATTTTGTTTCTCATGGTCTGAGAGTCTTTCAGGTGCATTTTGGCAAACATTTTACTAAGAAATGGCTTCCGTCTGGCCACTCTTCTATACAGACCTGGTTGTTGGATTGCTGCAGAGATGGTTGTCCTACAGGAAGGTTTTCCACTCTCCAAAAAATAAATGCTGCTCTGACAGCGTGACCATATATTTCTTGGTTACCTTCCTGACTAAACTAAGATGAATGCAGCCATGTACAGAGACATCCTGGATGAAAACAAACACTTCATATCCAATTTGATGGAGCTTAAGATGTGCTGCAAAGAGGAATGGGAAAATAAGAATGGGTGAAACTACCCAAAGATAGGTGTGCCAAGCTTGTGGCATCGTATTCAAAAATACTTGAGGCTGTAATTTCTGCCAAAAGGTGCATCAACAAAACGTTGAGCAAAGGCTGTGAATACTTATGTCCATGTGATTTTTTTTTATTTTAGGTGTAATAAATGTGTAAAACATAAAAATAAAAATAAACTTTTCCCATTGTCATTAGGAGGTAATGTCTGTACAAATTTGAAGATAATTATACATATATTCAATTTTGGAATAAGGCTGTAACATAAAATGTGGAAAAAGTGAAGGGCTGTGAATAGCTTCTGGGGGCAATGTAACATCTGGCAAAATGTATTATTGGCCAAGCCTACATGTTCAATATTAACAGTCAGAAGCAAAAAAAAAAAGAAAAAAAAAAGAGATAACTAAAATGAATGTTTTGAAGTCCAGAAGGGAGTGGAGGGGGAGAGAGAGAGTTAAAGAAGGTATGATTGTTAAGAGGGAAAAAAATATTCTTTGCCAAGGTCTCATGTTGATCATGTGCTACAGGGAATGAGAGCAACTACATTTTTCAGTCACAGAAGCTTAATGCTCGGAAACGCTTCACTGACTAACTAACTAAATTGGTTAATCCTTTAAAAAGAGACTATTTGGCTGCTTTTCTTTTGGTACAAGCGAATGGCAACAAGATTTATAAGCATGTATCGTCTTAAAACACACTTGCGACTATACATTCAATTCCATAACACACTATGTTAACTTGTGCTGGATGATATTCAAATATATAGTTTGAACTACAGTAACTATACAAAAGTCAAATGTATGTTTGAACTACAGTAACTATACAAAAGTCTATTTCTAGATTTTTACATGACATGTTCTCATATTAGTTTCAAGCCACTTTTGTATTCGTAACAATTGTTGCTGCCATTACTCCAGGATTTTTTTAATCCCAGTGGCAAACACTAAGAGATCCTTTAACCTCTGCAGATTATATTTTAACAAGATGACAGTCAATGCATGTTCAAGTAAAACATTTAAAAACAGACCAAAAAAGGCATTCTGCCATACATAACAAAAAAAAAAAAACTGAAGACATACAGTGTGCAGGTCCTGGATGCGAGTACTTAATCCTTGCACAACGTCGGTCCTCTCCTCGTTGCTACTCGGATATGGATACACGTGACAGTGGTAGCTAAGGACGGAGAGAAAACATACAGTATTACCCATTTGTGACTCTTGCTTGCAGCTCATTCAGAAGCTTAAATCCATAGTAGGTTGGAATATTACCAGTCACAGATCTTCCTCACTTTCTGCCCAATCTGCTCTCCCCAGTAGGAGATCAAGAACACAACACTTTTAGTGAGTTCACCCTACACACAGAAAACATGGAGAACACAGATGCATCTTTAGAATCTTCTCATCACTTCCACACAAACATTGAGACATTTTAGAGCATGTTATTTTTACACGACTGGATTATTTTTTTCATTTACTAAAATGCATATTTCCTTTGCAATAGTTATGCCAAATACTGCAATGTAATACACTGCCACTGTTGCATCCTTTATACCAGGGGTGTCAAACTCAAATACAGAGTGGGCCAAAATTTAAAACTGAACAAAGCCGCGGGCCAAGGTTGAACAAATTAACCTTTTGATAGGGACCCAAACAAGTTTTGCATTAAATATTGAACAAGCAAGACTTATATAACTTTATAGTGACATGCAAAATCGAGTTTCAAATAATGATAATAATAATAATTAAAAAATATCAATGGCATATCAAATACAATTTAAATAAAAACGCTAAAATATACACCCCTGCTACCCCCCCCAAAAGATGTGTCATGTGGCCTACACTGTCAGGATCTTCAAGATACTCCTCCACTTCAGCATAGCTGAGAATTGTGTAGCCTTTGCACACTCGCCACAGCATCCGCTCAAAGGCCTCAATCTTCGCCCTCTGGATGAGTCCAGAAATAAAACTGCAAGAAAATTATAAGAACATTCTCAAGCAGTCATACTGTACATTCATATACAAGCATTGTCAATAATGGCTTAGCTCCTTCAGTTGTTTATGTTTGCTTGCAAGTATTAACAACTGTCCGTCGGTGCGCAGCTCGTACATCGCCGCCCTCTACTTCACCCTCAGCAGCCTGACCAGGCAACGTGTGCGCCAACACGGACGCCGAGAAGATCTTCTCCATCTGCACCATGCTCATCGGCGGTATGCCGGACGCCTCGTATGGAATAACGTGATTGGGCAGGCACGCTGTTTATATCGTGGAAAAGCGGACGTGAAAAAAGGCTGTCCTCACTCAGATCCGCATGGAGCTGGAGGGGGCGCGGCCTCCAGCTCCGGTTGAAAATCTGAAGATTTTCGGGAGAATATTTGTCCCAGGGAGGTTTTCGGGAGAGGCGCTGAATTTCGGGAGTCTCCCGGAAAATTCGGGAGGGTTGGCAAGTATGTTTTAGGGGTTTGTGTTAAAGCATTAGCCTAGTTAAATTTTGGCTAACATGTTTTCTTGTATTTTTGTGGCAAGTTGTTTCAGACATTGAGGGGTTATGTCTATGTTCTTCATTGCAAACTGCATCGAAATGAACCACAGTGTGTGTTTATGTGTGTTGGAACAGGTTGCAAGCAGCTGATAAGGAGCGCTTAAAGCTCATTATTAATAGCTTACTTGAAGGAACATGTCGTGGAAAGCCATGTTGTGAGTTTTCTAGTGAAAGCTTGTACAAATACTTTCATGTACCACGCACATGTCTCGGAAACACAGGTATTTTGCAGAAATACAAGTATTGGTGTAAGGGCAGCATAGTAATGCTGTGGTTAACGCTTGTGCCTCACAGTGACAAAGTCCTGGGTTCAATTCCCGAGCTAAGGATCTTTCGGTATGTAGTTTGCATGTTCTCCCAGTGACTGGGTTCTCTACGGATACTCCAGCTTCCTCCCACCTCTAAAGACATGCACCTGGAGATAGGCTGATTGGAAACACTAAAATTGGCCCAATTGTGCTTTACGGGAATTCCTGGCAACGCTGCCAGTATTTTACTGTATATTCTATAGATTTTTTTGTAAACAGGTTAACAATATACCAATTTTTTTCATAGTAATTTACCGAAAGCAAAAACAAATATCAACTGTAAAATGTTCTAAACATCGTGACTGTATTTTTATACGGTGAATTCCTGGCAACCACAGCTGCCGGTATTTTACCGTAAATTGTGCAGATTTTTTTTACAGCGTACAACAAAAGATGGGGAGAAGGCGCGATCGAAATGGAGGCACGCAAATAAGACCGCCCACAAAACGGTGCATCCAAAAGAGTTTTTGATTGATTGATTGAAACTTTTATTAGTCGATTGCAGTTCATTACATATTCCGTACAAATGACCACTAAATAGTAACACCCGAATAAGTTTTTCAACTTGTTTAAGTCGGGGTCCATGTAAATCAATTCATGGAAGAGACAATCAGCAAGCGGCTTGAAAACGGTCTGTAAAACATAATCTATGCATTTTATGGTCCCAAAAATATGGTAATACATGAAAATGCATAGTTTGTTTTGAAAATCTCCTCTCTGAGATGCCACCTTAACGTGGTAGAGGAGTTTGCGTGTCCCAATGATCCTAGGAGCTATGTTGTCCGGGGGCTTTATGCCCCCTGGTAGGGTCTCCCAAGACAAACTGGTCCTAGGTGAGGGATCAGACAAAGAGCAGCTCGAAGACCTCTATGAAGAAAACAAGCAAGGAACCCAGATTTCCCTTGCCCGGACGCGGGTCACCGGGGCCCCCCTCTGGAGCCAGGCCCGGAGGTGGGGCACGATGGCGAGCGCCTGGTGGCCGGGCCTGTCCCCATGAAGCCCGGCCGGGCACAGCCCGAAGAGGCAACATGGGTCCCCCCTCCAATGGGCTCACCACCCATAGCAGGGGTCATAGAGGTCGGGTGCGATGTGAGCTGGGCGGCAGCCGAGGGCAGGGCACTTGGCAGTCCGATCCTCGGCTACAGAAGCTAGCTCTTGGGACGTGGAACGTCACCTCGCTGGGGGGGAAGGAGCCTGAACTAGTGCGCGAGGTGGAGAAGTTCCGGCTAGATATAGTCGGACTCACTTCGACGCACAGCAAGGGCTCTGGAACCAGTTCTCTCGAGAGGGGCTGGACTCTCTTCCACTCTGGCGTTGCCGGCAGTGAGAGGCGACGGGCTGGGGTGGCAATTCTTGTTGCCCCCCGGCTCAGAGCCTGTACGTTGGAGTTCAACCCGGTGGACGAGAGGGTAGCTTCCCTCCGCCTTCGGGTGGGGGAACGGGTCCTGACTGTGGTTTGCGCTTACGCGCCAAACCGCAGCTCAGAGTACCCACCCTTTTTGGATTCACTCGAGGGAGTACTTGAGAGTGCTCCCCCGGGTGATTCCCTCGTTCTACTGGGGGGCTTCAATGCTCATGTTGGCAGCGACAGTGAAACCTGGAGAGGCGTGATTGGGAAGAATGGCTGCCCGGATCTGAACCCGAGCGGTGTTTTGTTATTGGACTTTTGTGCCCGTCACAGATTGTCCATAACAAACACCATGTTCAAACATAAGGGTTTCAATATGTGCACTTGGCACCAGGACACCCTAGGCCGCAGTTCCATGATCGACTTTGTAGTTGTGTCATCGGATTTGCGGCCTCATGTTTTGGACACTCGGGTGAAGAGAGGGGCGGAGCTTTCTACCGATCACCACCTGGTGGTGAGTTGGCTGCGATGGTGGGGGAGGATGCCGGACAGACCTGGCAGGCCCAAACGCATTGTGAGGGTTTGCTGGGAACGTCTGGCAGAGTCTCCTGTCAGAGAGAGTTTCAATTCCCACCTCCGGAAGAACTTTGAACATGTCACGAGGGAGGTGCTGGACATGGAGTCCGAATGGACCATGTTCCGCGCCTCTATTGTCGAGGCGGCTGATTGGAGCTGTGGCCGCAAGGTAGTTGGTGCTTGTCGTGGCGGTAATCCTAGAACCCGTTGGTGGACACCGGCGGTGAGGGATGCCGTCAAGCTGAAGAAGGAGTGCTATCGGGTTCTTTTGGCTCATAGGACTCCTGAGGCAGTGGACAAGTACAGACAGGCCAAGCGGTGTGCGGCTTCAGCGGTCGCAGAGGCAAAAACTCGGACATGGGAGGAGTTCGGTGAGGCCATGGAAAACGACTTCCGGACGGCTTCGAAGCAATTCTGGACCACCATCCGCCGCCTCAGGAAGGGGAAGCAGTGCACTATCAACACCGTGTATGGCGAGGATGGTGTTCTGCTGACCTCGACTGCGGATGTTGTGGATCGGTGGAGGGAATACTTCGAAGACCTCCTCAATCCCACCAACACGTCTTCCTATGAGGAAGCAGTGCCTGGGGAGTCTGTGGTGGGTTCTCCTATTTCTGGGGCTGAGGTTGCTGAGGTAGTTAAAAAGCTCCTCGGTGGCAAGGCCCCGGGGGTAGATGAGATCCGCCCGGAGTTCCTTAAGGCTCTGGATGCTGTGGGGCTGTCTTGGTTGACAAGACTCTGCAGCATCGCGTGGACATCGGGGGCGGTGCCACTGGATTGGCAGACCGGGGTGGTGGTTCCTCTCTTTAAGAAGGGGAACCGGAGGGTGTGTTCTAACTATCGTGGGATCACACTCCTCAGCCTTCCCGGTAAGGTCTATTCAGGTGTACTGGAGAGGGGGCTACGCCGGATAGTCGAACCTCGGATTGCCGGTAGTAAGTCGGACACGTTTCCAGTGAGGGTTGGACTCCGCCAAGGCTGCCCTTTGTCACCGATTCTGTTCATAACTTTTATGGACAGAATTTCTAGGCGCAGTCAAGGCGTTGAGGGGATCTGGTTTGGTGGCTGCAGGATTAGGTCTCTGCTTTTTGCAGATGATGTGGTCCTGATGGCTTCATCTGGCCAGGATCTTCAGCTCTCACTGGATCGGTTCGCAGCTGAGTGTGAAGCGACTGGGATGAGAATCAGCACCTCCAAGTCCGAGTCCATGGTTCTCGCCCGGAAAAGGGTGGAGTGCCATCTCCGGGTTGGGGAGGAGATCTTGCCCCAAGTGGAGGAGTTCAAGTACCTCGGAGTCTTGTTCACGAGTGAGGGAAGAGTGGATCGTGAGATCGACAGGCGGATCGGTGCAGCGTCTTCAGTAATGCGGACGCTGTATCGATCCGTTGTGGTGAAGAAGGAGCTGAGCCGGAAGGCAAAGCTCTCAATTTACCGGTCGATCTACGTTCCCATCCTCACCTATGGTCATGAGCTTTGGGTTATGACCGAAAGGACAAGATCACGGGTACAAGCGGCCGAAATGAGTTTCCTCCGCCGGGTGGCGGGGCTCTCCCTTAGAGATAGGGTGAGAAGCTCTGCCATCCGGGAGGAGCTCAAAGTAAAGCCGCTGCTCCTCCACATCGAGAGGAGCCAGATGAGGTGGTTCGGGCATCTGGTCAGGATGCCACCCGAACGCCTCCCTAGGGAGGTGTTTAGGGCACGTCCGACCGGTAGGAGGCCGCGGGGAAGACCCAGGACACGTTGGGAAGACTATGTCTCTCGGCTGGCCTGGGAACGCCTCGGGGTCCCACAGGAAGAGCTGGACGAAGTGGCTGGGGAGAGGGAAGCCCAGACTTCCCTGCTTAGGCTGCTGCCCCCGCGACCCGACCTCGGATAAGCGGAAGAAGATGGATGGATGGATGGATGTTTTGAAAATGTTGTTCAAAGTAAAAAATGTTGTTTGCACATAGCAAGCACAGCTAAGTTTACTGCAGAGAAGACGACCATTCTTTCATGAACGCCTGGGTCAAACACTTGCTGTCCTTGCGCTCACCCAATCACCAGTCAGAATACAGTATGGATGCATGCACTATCTTACAGAAAGTGTGACAATATACTGTACATCTCTTTAGAAAATATGCACATTTCCTAAATTCCGGAGCCATTGGTTACAGACCCCTGACCTAATTAGTGATGCACAAGGACTATAGTCTGAGTGATAAAGAACTGTGTGGGCATTAAGGGCGCCGCCCTCAACTGGTTCCGGTCGTACCTAACCGACAGGAGTTTTTGTGTAAAAGTAGACAGTTTTATGTCGTCCACAGCTCCTTTACCACATGGGGTCCCCCAGGGCTCAATCCTTGCCCCAATTTTATTTGCGCTTTACCTTCTCCCCCTTGGTTCTATTTTTAGGAAGTACAGTATTGCATTTCATTTTTATGCCGATGATTGCCAGATTTATTTTCCCATGGCACAAAATAACACGGTTCAACGTCTTATTGACTGCCTGCACGACATCAAAGTCTGGCTTTTAGCTAACTTCCTGAGCCTAAATGAAGATAAAACAGAAGTTATGTTGTTCGGTCCAAGTCGCTCTCCCTCCCCCAACGTTGACCTCGGCACTCTGACCCCGTATCTCAGCGACTGTGTCACAAACCTGGGGGTAAAGTTTGACTCAGATTTTAAATTCGAAAAACAAATCAGCAGCGTCGTTCAAAAAAGCTTTTATCAATTACGCCAAATAGCGAAAGTGAAACCGCTTCTATCAAGACATGATCTTGAGAAATTAATCCACGCTTTTATCTCGACTCGTCTTGACTACTGCAATGCCTTGTATGTTGGCATTAGCCAGGCCTCCCTCGCCCGCCTGCAGCTCGTGCAGAACTCTGCTGCTCGTCTGCTAACACAGACCCGCAGACGTGAGCACATCACCCCTATTTTAGCGTCCCTTCACTGGCTCCCTGTGCGTTATCGAATACATTTTAAACTCCTTTTATTTGTTTTTAAATGTCTAAACAACCTCGCGCCAACCTATCTCTCCGACATCCTTCAGCCTTACTGCCCCACCCGATCCTTAAGATCAGCCGATCAGCTGCTGTTGACGGTCCCTGACACAAGGCTGAAGCTTAGAGGTGACAGAGCTTTCGCCGTTGCTGCTCCCAAGCTCTGGAACGACCTACCCCTGAGTGTTAGACAAGCCTCCTCTCTTCCTGTTTTTAAATCTCTCTTAAAAACATACTTTTATTCCATGGCTTTTAACACTGAGTGATATCCATCCTGCAATGGCGCCCCATAATACACCTGCTGTGATCCTGTTTTTATGTTTTTATTAATTCTATTTTAATTATTTATTTTTTTATCGTGTTCTGTTTGTGTTGTGTTGTGTTTGCTCGGTACTCGTTTTATCTTTTAACCTGTTCATTGTACAGCACTTTGGCTACCCCTGTGGTAAATTTTAAATGTGCTCTATAAATAAAGTTGATTTGATTTGATTTGATAATCACGGTTATCATGCATTGATAAATTTCACAACAACAAATTTATAAAATCACGCATTCCTTAGAGATTTTAATTACTGTTGTGAATAACAGTAATCAAATCATAACATAATACAGTACAAAAACAGTACTAACTCAATTCTTCATTAAATAACTTGCCACTATCATAATGTAGCTCACTTATTTTGTTTTACATTTACTTTGGCATATAAAGGTGCACCACATAGGCCGTATTAGACCCTTTAGCAACAACTTTCTTTAAGCAGGTTTTGCAAATGGATGAACAGTCGTCTTCAATGACTCCGTGGTCATTTTTTAAGTACTTGAAATGTTACCACTCCGGCTATAGCTTTTTTGGGGAGGGAAAAGTTTGCTGATTTGTTTTTGTTGCCATTTATAAGCTAATGTAGCATACTAGCGTGTCTCGCGATAGGTGCGTATACAGTAAATGTGTGCATCGCTGGTCTAACTTTGATTTCGTTTTGTGCAGGTTGTGCCGAAAATACTGTACAAGCATAATGTCCGTTTACAGCGAGTAAAGAGGACTGAAACACACGGTGTAGTGGAGGTACGTGACTGTTTTAAATCACGGTTAATAGTAAAACCAGTTAAATCGTTGCATCCCGAGACCTAACCAAAACCTCAAACTTACTTCTATTTCAATCAATCAAAGTTTAATTATATAGCTCTTATTCACAACTGTCTCAAAGGGCTGCACATTTATTAGCTGTGATATCAAGTATAATTTTAAGTAAAATTCCAAGTTTTCTTTTGTTTTATTTACCCCAGTTTAGCGCCAAGCCTCTGCATGCTGTTGTAGTCCATCATTGTGTCTTTTTCTAGGAAAGGAAACTCTTCATATGTGGCTTGCAGTGGCTCTATCTAGGATTCAGACAGTAAAGAAACAAGGGAGAGTACAAAGTATTACCAAGCTGTGTATTAAAACAAAAGAAAAAAACAGCTTCCAATGTTGTCTAGACAGGAAAGAAGGATGTGTGCATAAGCTTCGATTGCTAGTGTGACGAACTAACCTCAGCGGTTCTTTGCCCAAAATTGCGAGTGATGCGCAGCATGTGTGTGTACTCTATGAGCTCCAAAAGATTCTTCTGCAATCGTTCCTTATTCCTCATGACCTCACCTAACTCCACTTCTAGCCTCTGCAGTTGCTCCTGCAAAAGCATAGAGGACCAACGTGATGCTGACCGAGAGTTGACGAGTAAAACATAGAAGCAGCAAACATACCATTATGCCCATCACATGTTTAGGTAAAGGAGCAAGTGGGTTCACATTTCCTTCTGGCAATGAAATGTCAGCTTTCTTGATTTCTCTCAACAGATAGCCTGTTGATAACACAAAGCACCCTTTTAATTTGTCTATGGCATCATTGTGTATTATCCAGATGTTATTAACAGCCTTTGAAAAACATTGTAACACAAACAGCTCCACAAGGGAGTCACTTTCTTCTCTTGATTGAACTAAAACAGAGCTCAGTTTAGCGAAAGGTTGAATGTAACACAGGCTGGCATTTCTCATGACTGCAGTCACTGACTTTCAATTGAGTCCAATGAGAAGAGCTCTGTGGTTAATGTATTACTGATTTGCATGCGTGCAATTACGTCTTTGTCCAGCTTCTGTCTAGAACAAAATCATTGCATTGTCTTGGCTCAATACTTACAACTCAACTGGTGATTCATCACATGCAGCAAATTGACTATCAATTGAACTCTTTGGTCATTTGTTACAGATCAATAAATGCTCACCAAGGATTCTCTCCATCTCTTCACATCTTTTGATCTCATTGACATATTTTCGCTGAAATGCATTAACACTGGGATTGAGCTGAAAGAAGAAGAGGATAGTAATTGACATTGATAATTAATAATAATGAATGAATAATAATTTATTCTGCTTTGCAATATTTGTATCAGGCTAGGGTCACGCGATATAGACAATATAAATGGTATACATTTGACCAACGATACAGCTTTTAATCCTACTGTCATATGGTGATAATGCTTGTTTCAGCTGTGGCCCACAAATTTGACAGCGACAAGCTGCAACGGATGAGTCCTCAACGGAATGTAGCTTCCTTGCTAGCGAGCGTGACTAATGTCCCTCCACAGTGCAAAGCCGCTTCTAAATCACTAATCCTCGTCTCTATGGCGGCAAATAAAGCTAAATTCTTATAGGTACTGTATCATTATTATCGGAGGACAAGGACTAGCTAAACATGCTATAATAAACACCGTAGGAAGATACAAGCTAGAGCTTTTGAATGTAAACAGTGGTGGTTGGATTTATACAAATAGAGACAGTAACGACATTAAGTATAATATGTTTGATACTAGGGTGATTTATCGATATTTTTGTTGTTGTCGTTTTCTTTATTCCTTACAATTCTGTGGACACAGGAGGCCCTAAAGGGTGAAAACCATATAAACAAAAGCCAATAGTAGTGTTTGCTTATGTTTATTTACTTTGAACTATTGATTTTCTTGTGATATTTTACTATTTTATTAAATGATCCTGAAATTTTAACGTTTCAGTATCCGCGTTGTAGCTAATTGGTATTGGATTGATACCCAAATTTGTAGTATTGCCTAAAATTAATGTAAAGTATCCAAACAACATAAGAATAAGTGCTTAGTATATTTTATTAAAATTGTAAATAGAACCACGTTATAACAGAACGTAACCAGCTATTAACAGTAAATTAAGTTAATAGTAATTTTGAGAAAACAGATAGGCCCTAGAACCCCACGCAAACCCGAGGGACAAGCGGTAGAAAATGGATGGATGGCAATACTACCATGAATCACACAATATGTCACCACATACTGTATGTCAGCTGTCGAATTAGAAGCACTGCGTTTGTAACCTGTTTTAAGATTGTCCTATTATCATTTATATGCCAAACAATATATAATGATATATATTGTTATCGCAGGAGGCTGTAATATATATTGTGATATATAGTTTATGCCATATTGCCCACCCCTAGTTCAGGGTTTTCCATAATATGGTCAGTAGCGCCTTTTGTATTGTCCAACAACACATTTTACAGACAAAATACACACATCTTGGTTCAGAACATAACACAAAAAACAAGGAAAAAAATGTAACAGATCAAGTTCCCCCCCAAAAAAACTAAATTGGCAGATGACCCATGCGTCTTACTGTTTATGGTCTTTGATGATTTCCGTTATGTGATGATGAACATGTGTATCCGTTTCTTGCAAGATATGGTACGTTTTTGAGTGTTCCAAAACCCTATTGATTGACCTACATCAGTGTTTCGTAACCATAGGGTCGGGGCCCATTGTTGGCCCGCCACAAATATGTGTTTCTCAGCTGTGGTCCGCATGGGCTGCAGCAGTACTCAGCTGTAATACACTTTTCCACCACTTGTGGTAGAAATGACAATCTAAAACAAAGAAAAAGTGTTGAGCTAAAATCATTAGGAAGTTTCTTGAGCGCAAAAATTATGACTAAAAGGGATGAAGCTGCATTTTCATTTGCACTTACATTTTGAAAGTTCATTTAAAGGCCTACTGAAACCCACTACTACCGACCATGCAGTCGGATAGTTTATATATCAATGATGAAATCTTAACATTGCAACACATGCCAATACGGCATGTGTTTAGTTTACTAAAGTGCAATTTTAAAGTTTGCGCGACATATCCTGCTGAAAACGTCTCGGTATGATGACGTCAGCACGTAATGTCGCGGATTGTAGAGGACATTTTGAGACAGCATGGTGGCCAGCTATTAAGTTGTCTGTTTTCATCGCAAAATTCCACAGTATTCTGGACATCTGTGTTGGTGAATCTTTTGCAATTTGTTCAATGAACAATGGAGACAGCAAATAAAGCTGTAGGAGGGAAGCGGTGTATTGCGGCCGACTTCAGCAACACAAACACGGCCGGTGTTTCATTGTTTACATTCCCGAAAGATGACAGTCAATCTTTACCATTGGCCTGTGGAGAACTGGGACAACAGAGACTCTTACCGGGAGGACTTTGAGTTGGATACGCAGACACGGTACCGTGAGTACGGTCCCAAACATTTGATCGCTTGCCTGTACGTGCATGTCACGTACGTAACTTTGGGGACTTTGGGGAAATATATGTGCTGTATGAACTTTGGGGAGGTGAACGGTACTTTGGGCTGTGGGATTGAGTGTGTTGTGCAGGTGTTTGAGTTGTATTGGCGGGTTGAGGAGGTGGTTCAGGCTAGGGCACGTCCAGGAGGTGGTTCGGGCATCTGGTCAGGATGCCAACCGAACGCCTCCCTCGGGAGGTGTTTAGGGCACGTCCAACCGGTAGGAGGCCACGGGGAAGACCCAGGACACGTTGGGAAGACTGTCTCCCGGCTGGCCTGGGAACGCCTCGGGATCCCCCGGGAGGAGCTGGACGAAGTGGCTGGGGAGAGGAAAGTCTAGGCTTCCCTGCTTAGGCTGCTGGCCCCGCGACCCGACCTCTGATAAGCGGAAGAAGATGGATGGATGGATGGATGGCGGGTTACATGGAGGGGAGGGGGGAGGTGTTTGTTATGCAGGATTAATTTGTGGCATATTAAATATAAGCCTGGTTGTGTTGTGGCTAATAGAGTATTTATATGTCTTGTTTTTATTTACTCTTTTAGTCATTCCCAGCTGAGTATCAGGTCCCACCCGCCTCTCACAGCATCTTCCCTATCTGAATCGCTCCCACTGCCCTCTAGTCCTTCACTCTCACTTCATCCACGAATCTTTCATTCTTGCTCAAATTAATGGGGAAATCGTTGCTTTCTCGGTCCGAATCGCTCTCGCTGCTGTTGGCCATGATTGTAAACAATGTGCAGATGTGAGGAGCTCCACAACCTGTGACGTCACGCTACTCGTCTGCTACTTCCGGTACAGGCAAGGCTTTTTTATCAGCGACTAAAAGTTGCGAACTTTATCGTCGATGTTCTCTACCAAATCCTTTCAGCAAAAATATGGCAATATCGCGAAATGATCAAGTATGACACATAGAATGGACCTGCTATCCCCGTTTAAATAAGAAAATCGCATTTCAGTAGGCCTTTAATACATATATTAATATTATTTATTATTAATGTAGTTAGAATGTATTTATTTTAGCACTGCGTAATTGTATGTCAATGTATTTTTCCCTCAGTCTGTTCTTATGCAATATATTTCAGTTTTTTTTTTTGTAATCAACCTGAGCTAAGCGATGATAATAATCTTTGTGATTAACACACGGTTTCATATCATTTGACAAGGTGTACTGTATCCTATAAAAGTGTAAGTATGTTAGATATAATTATTGAATATGATTACAACCTAAAGTAAGATTTCTAATTCAGTGTTAATATTTGAGTGGGCCTTGGATCTCCCTGTAGTGGAAAAGTTGGGCCATGAGGCTAAAAAGGTTATAAACCCCTGTGTTGATTTTAGTATCTTTATTGTACAAAATTTACTGAAGTAGCATGTGCATCCTTCATTTTGCCCGTATGCACCCTTTGCTAGAAAAGGTTTAGACACCGCGATTTAGTTAATTGTCATTTTGCATGTTACTTTACAAACGTTTTCTGTTTTGTACAAAATGTATTAAAAGTGGCATGTGCATCCTTCAATTTCTCTGTATCCGGCCTTCGGTGGAAAAAGTTAAGACACCCCTGATTTAGTTGATAATTGTCTTTTTGTATTTTATCTTAAACTTTTTATATGTTTTATTATCAACAGTAAATTAATGATTCTCAAATAGGGGCCCTTGAATACACTGCAGGTGGCATCCTTTAAATTATCTGTATGCGGCCCTTGTTGAAAAAAGTTTGGACAACCCTGATCTAGTTGATAATTCTCATTTTGCATGTTTTTTTACAAACATTTTCTGGTTTATAGTATCTACAGCAGGGTTGTAAAACTAATTTTATCTCAGGGGCCGCATGAGGGAAAATCTATTCCCACGTGGGCCGAACGGGTAATATCATGGCATAATAACTTAATACAACAACGATAACTTCAGATTGTTTTCTTTGTTTTACTTCAGCCCAAAATAGTACAGGCACATTCTGAAAATGTACATATTACAAATAAACCTCTTGACAAAACACTTCAAGTTAGTTGAAAATTCAGAGGAAAAAAATGGTGCAGTTTAAAAAACACCATGAAGAACACAATGACCTCAGACTTAATCTCAGTGTATCTACAAAGCAATTAAACTTTAAGTCACAGCCCATCTTAGATTGAAGATAAAACAAAATAAAGCCCAAACAAAAACACTTCTATGTATCAACAACCTCATTTGTAATTTTCACAGTTCACTTTCTTTAAATTTGCACAGAAGACAATCATTTTCACAGAACTATATCAAGATGCAGTGTCTCATGCAACATTTTAAGTGGGGTTACCAATTGTTTGTTACTCCTCATTGTTTTATGTTGGGTCAAGGAGGAGGAGTTGCAGCCCCACTTTACCGTGTACTTCTTGCTTGGCATACTTGCTCTCCCCGGTTTTAACTATTTGCTTGCCTAACAGAATTGCTATTGCGACATCCAGTGGACACATTTAGAACAGCAGTTTCTTTAATGTAAAAATGCAGCTCAATTTTACACTTAGCAAACTCATCTTGCGGGCCGCATTGAACCTGTTCGCGGACCTGATCCGGCCCACGGGCCGCATGTTTGACATCCCTGATCTACAGTATATCAATTATTATGAAACAAGGGCACTTTAATGTAACCTGACTCACGCCAGATTATTTTAGTTCGCTGAGCTCCACACAAGGATCTGGGACTTCTCAATAGGAGATGTATTTCAGAAGGTGGGGCCTTGTAAAAAAATAATTGAATGTGATTGGATAAACCACTTTTCCGTTATCTTGAATGACGTGCTACTTCAACCACTCACATCGAAATCAACCTGTGACGCTGGGAAATCCAAAACAGAACAGACGACATATTGGATAACGACAGAGCGAAAAGTTAGAGAACTTTTACTGAAACAACGCAGCAATGTCAGTAGACGATCAATGTCGCAAAATATAGCAGAATCAATGTCAGCACACGACTCCTCGCCGAGTGCCGCCATTGTTGTTTGAATCAAATAGTTGCTTTGGCGCTACGTCACATCTATGAAATCCCGCCCGGCGATCCCGATTGGTTCATTATTTTTTGCTATCTTGAAGGAGTTTGCATTGCCTTTGAGCCCAGATCCTTGTGTGGAACTCAGCGAACTTCAAGGATCTGGCGAGAGTCAGGTTAACTTTAATGCACTCCAAGGGTCATCCTTTAATTTTTCTGTATGCGGCGCTTGCTGGAAAAAGTTTGGACACCCCCCGATGAAGTTTATAAGTTGTCATTTTGCACTTTATTTTACAAACTTTTTCAGTTTTGTATTATCTACGCTACAGTAGATAACATTTTCTAAACTAGGGGTACTTGAATGCACTACAGGTGGTACTTGAAATTAGAAAACAAATACACAGGCAGGGGAAAATAAGGATTGTTAATTCTGTAGTTTTAAAACTTTCCGAAGGCATGAACTGTCCATATTTTTAACACACAAAAAACTTATCTCTGGTTACTTGGCTGAGTTAGCAGCACTTGATCTCGCCCTTCCATGCAAACTGAACGTTTATCTTCAGCAACTTTTTTTATCCAGAGCAGGCGAGTGTTTAACTGTTGCAGTACTTACGTCTCTGAACTCCACAATTCCCAGTTCTCCAAGTTCAGCGATGCAGTCGTATGCTGATCCAGACTGCAGAAAGAGTTGGGCCAAGCACATCTCCTCACCCCGCAGCATGGAGCCCATCTTGACAGTTCGCAATGCTGATATACCTGGCGTCTCTGAGCGGCTAATGATAACAAGCTAACAAACTAATCGGCGACGGTTTCTATGGATTAAGCATCGACCCCGCCGGTTTCGTTCCGTTCAACCAGTTTCGTACTCTGAATCCTGTGGTAAACAAACATTTGACTTGATCAACTTCCCCGCAGGAGCCATTTACAGGTTGCCCTCGGTACATCAGCTAGGGCTAATCGCTATGTGCCTTTGTATTAGTGGCTACAAAAAAAAAACGAGTCGACATTAAAAAAACATTATGTTAGTCAACAGGTCCTCCGGCCACTATTAACCAGGAAGCATTGCAGCCATTAGGCGTGCGACGTCTTCATACTTTATAAAGTTTAGCAAACGTCGCTAGTCATTATCCACGTCACTATACCGTTGACCGCCTCAGGCTGTTGTACAGCAGTGCATGTAACGCCGACCAATCAACACCGTTTTATGGAGTCTGCGCGGTGCGCCCTGAGTTAATATATTACAAAAAAAAATCCGACATAATATATATTTTTAAATTAAATGTGTATTATTGCATTTCTAAGTAGTTATCAATATTGTTTTGTGAATTTAATTAATCTAAAACAGTTGTATTTGTTTATTTATTCAATAATTTCAAACTGGTGGTGACAAATTGACTATGAATAATCTCAAAACACAATGTATATATTCATTTCAAAGTAACATTTTCATCGAAGTATACATAAACCTATAATAATGATTAAGATTATTTTAATTGAGCTCTTTATATAATCGCAAAACCGGAACAAGATGCATCAAAACCGGATATACGTAATATTCTCAGCGCGGTGACATTTGTTGTAATTTTCCTGAAAATGACGTGAGCGAAGCTGGTGATTATTGTTATTCTCGAATAACGATTATAAAATGGTGTTTTATATACCAGCACAAATAAACGAATCGTCCAAGTAGCTTGCTAACGAAGAGAAAGTCGCCTAGTAATGTACGTCATCCTCGTACGTCGTCGCTTAGTAACAGCGCCGAGCGTCACTCGGAGCAAGTTACTATAGCCTATAATGTTACTGCTTTTTTTAACAACACAGCCTAGTAAATATGCTTTCGATTATTTGGGTTTCGACTTATGTGGCAAAATCTGCTTAAATTCCTTCATAATTCTTCATTATCGACACTGAACAGAATGGCTAATGTGGGGCCACATCTCCTGTTTTTGCTGTTTTCTTTGACTGATGCACAAACTTTTGGTAAGTAATGTTACTGTTGAACGAAAGGTTACTACATATATTCATGTACAGACAGCATGTGTTAAGTCTGACATCACTATCATCAGTTTTCCAGCCATCCTTTATCGTGGCTACTGGACCAAGAATTACTGCACTTTTACTTGGAAACACAACAGGCATCTCTCTGAATGTGCACACTGTATTACCATCTAACGTAAACGGTACTTGAAATCTTCCAGAAAACCCTAAAAGTAACCACAACACTAGAAATAGTGTCAATTTGAACATGTTCTGTTTTTGTTGGTTTATTGACAGGAGGCATTGACCCTCCTTCGTGTGCAGCTAGTGAAACACAATGGATCCTCACAAAGGAACTTGTTGGAATGGTAGGAAATGTTCTGGACTTTAATAGTTATGAACAGGTTTTGTCATTTGTTATGAACACGTTTATTAGAAGCGCAAAATCCCTCCTAATTTTTTTTTCTTTGTGATTCCCCAGAATGCACTTCGGGTTCATCTGGGACTAAATAGAAGTCTGCAATTGTGTGGCGAAAATGAAACAGATTGTTGTCCAAAGCCACTATGTGTTCTAGAGAGCCTGCAGGTATCTGCCTGTGTAGGGAACACATTTAAGGCATCGTTGCTGATCCAGGCCAAGATTTATGCTCTTCTGCTTCCTGCTAATCCTGGATCTGGTACCTCTACTCAAGTATTTATCCCATCAGTTTTGTCACATCACATTTAAATGTCAATCTCCTGTCCTTTGTAGACAATGAATCCGTCATTCCAAACCAAGTGTACCAGCCGCTGGGCTCCTGTCCCTGCGACCTCACTGCTCAACGATGCAATATCCGATGTTGCTGTGACAAGGTACCTGCAAAGAAACATGTTATGATACTGTATCTGCTTCTGTATTTTATTTATCATTGCCCTCACATTTGCCGAAACTTTAACAGGACTGTTCGCCTGAAGAGCTGAAGCTCTTTAAGTCTCATTGCCTCCCAGGCCCTTTTGGCGGGCAGCTCTCTCAAGTACCAGATTATCAGTGCTCTGCACAGAAAGAAGACTCCCCGGATTGGTTTCCATTTTTATGTGTCATCTCTCCATCAGAAAACAACCCTTATCTTGGGCTTTTCTACCATGGAGACAAAATGTAAGGCAAGATTACATTTATTTGATAAAAAAAAGTGTGTTATTTATGATTTTTTAATGATTTTGTTTGTGCAGCGTAGCAAAGCCTCGCCCATCCTTCGAAGTGCCTATTTTGTCTGCACCCATACCAGTTATTAGCTACAGCCAAGGAAGTCCCATTTTCACAATAGACGATCAGTTGTTCACTATTCCCCAGGTTTGTCATCTCTAATAAATTTGTTATAAAGATGTGCTCAATGGGCCCTATTCTCCCATGTGCTTAATCAAAAAAAAAAACAGAGCAATTTTGCGGATTCTGGCTGTGCAGCATTCTGCCCCTCCACTGTCAAGGCGTACCGTTATTCAAATTGCGCACTTTGGATTGAGCAATCCTTAAATGTGGGCGCTCACAGTCAAATCTGGCCTTCTTCGTATTCTCCTACTGACTTAAGTACTTTTATTCCTACGCGCTTCTGAGGCCGGAATAAGTGTAAAGCCCCGGAAAGGTGAAACATTATATTATACTTGAAGTTTGGATGCAGTGTATACCACACATGATAACATGTTAAGAGACTCCTAAAACACTATCAAATCTGGAAACATGCATTGAGATGGGAATAAAAGGACTATAATTCCACCACTGTGAATTAAGCACCAAAGTCATTCACCTGTCTGTGGCTCTGTGTAAGTGGAAAGAAAAAGGCCGCGACAACGGCATAAAACGCAAGGCGACCACGTATATCGGCTGTGTTTGGACATCTTGGGACGTTGAATGCATACAATTAAGGCTGCAACGTAAGGTCATGATTTAACTTTGCAACTATTTAATTGAAATAGACTTTATCAGACGTGATGAAAAGGCAGAGGAGGTGATCATCAACAATTGCCTTATTGAACACATATGATCAACAAGACTGTAGCAAGCATAACAAACGAAAAAGTTAATCATATTTGCTTCGATCAATTTTTTTGGACGATTAATGTTAAGCTGCTAGCTGTCACACTTCGACTTGCGCTCAAACACACAATACAGACACACAGCTGTCAGTGCAAGTCCCTCTGACGCGTCACAGCTTCAAAAACATTTGTACTCAACAAAACTCTTAACATCACACATCACATCAGGGTGGTTACACTTAAGTATGTGAAGACAGGAAGAAGACGCTGCTGTGCATTACCATGACAACACACGTACACAAACACTGCTTGGATTGATGCAGCTTTTTCAAATTTAAAAAGTGTTATCTTTTTCATGGATTTCAACGAGGCTGTCTTCGATTAAAGATTTTCATAGTCAAATCTGATTCGTTAGAATGTGCCCATCGTCGACGATCAGTGGAATCTATAGAGTTTTTAAAGAGAAATAAACAGATATGCAGTAGTGTTTACTGATTTGCAGTGATGGGCAAGCTACTTGGAAAATGTAGTAAGCTAAGCTGCAAGTTACTCTCGATTAAATGAAGTTAAGCTACAGGGGAAGCTATTCCCGGAGAATTGTAGCACGTTATACTACAAGCTACAACGCAAAAGTAGCTTGCTACATCAACGCTACATTTAACAGCATTTCTATCAATGGGCCCACATATACAGTATATAATCAATCTTAATGTAACTGAGAGTGGACAAATGGACCCAATAAGGGTTCATTACTATTAACCATCTGTCATTTAGCTGGGGACACCGTATAACTACTTGTAGGGGTCCCCACAACCCACTGTATGAATTTATTTTAGTTTGCCTTTTCTTTGGCCCACTCCTATGTTATTCATTCTTTCTAACTTCAGTAAAAAGTGCATGACTGTTATTATTTTGCTTACTAGTTTCGATGACCCACTTCATCTTGCCTCTGATTGGCCAGTCCTAATGTTTCGCCCTAACTCTAGCCAATTGTGATTCATCACAAGAACACCAACCTATCATCATGGATTTTCTCCCTATGTATGGATGCTCTCATTTATCCAGGTCATTGTATTTTCTCCATTTTTTTTTAGGCTTGGATTTGCAGTCCATTTTTTTGCTCTTTGTAGCTTGTAGCTTTGATGTAAGCTTCTAGCTACATAGATCTGAAAGTAATTAAGCTACAGGAAAAGCTACTTGTGAAAAAAGTAGCTAAATTACCGACAAGCTACTGGAATATGTAGTTAAGCTACGCAGCTTAGCTACATGTAGCTTGCTACTGCCCATCACTGCTGACTAGTCACTAGGTTTCGGTAACGTCACATGGATGTGCTCTGGCACATATATGAGTATTCCAAAGTTAACTCAAGGTAGCCTACTTATGAAAGGAATACAGTCTTTCATTAAAGTAAGTAAAACAAAGATCTCCTTTGCAACATTTTCCATGTCAAAAAGGCTTAAGCACAGTTTGTGAGGACCTTGGCCCTAAATATACATCAAACTTGACAAAATAGAGGAAATTTAAGTTATAACAAAGTGTCTGTATGTAAACCAGTGAAAGGATCATTACCCTCTCTAAGAGAAGTGCTACACTTCTGAGGTGAGGCAGTGCGTCCCAATTTCTGGCGAGTTTCACCGGAGTCGACAGTGGGATTTCAGACGGCTCGAGGCGCGTAATGGCTCGGCGAGCTCCGTGTCTGACAGCAGCGTGTCGTGAGTCCCTCAGCCACCTCTCCCATATAGAAACATCTTCCTATTGCTATAAGTAAATAATTATTGCGTGCAGAGAAATATAATTTCTGTAAGAAGTGAAGCGGGAGGTCAAAACACAGCCAGCTGAATTTAGGCCAAAGGCTAAAGTAACAGCCAAAACTAAAATTAATCTCGTAATCCCTAAAAACTTTGTCTGCATATAAGAATATTGTTTTAATATTTAAAGAAGACATGATGAACAAAATCAATGTATCTTTCCAACACACCTGCTGCACTCGTCTCCCTTCCACATGGAGGGATTAATATCAGACGATTCGACTGCGAGGTTGATAGTTGAATCAGACACCTCCGAATCAAATCTTTGACTATTTAAAGACAGCACTAGATTTCGATGACATTCACAAAACTCCTAATTCCATGGTTTTCATTGAACCATGAAAAAGGCGTGATGGCAAAGTCTGCCTCATTAGTAATGAGCCGGCCTTCACTCATGGCGCACTTAAGCCTCATATCCGCAAAATGGGCATGTCCGCAGGCTGGATGGGAGAAGCTGAATAAGAGAAACATGCGTAAAGAAACACTTGAGTGCAAACGGGAGAATAGGGCCCAATGTGTTGTCTGCATGTTGCAAAAGCTCCCAATGATGCACTACATTTCTGCACACAGATGGCGCTTGGACATTGTGTTCACAGTGCGCCGGTTGCTTTTTTGGAGAATTTTAGTTTAAAATGTGTAACCCGGCTGCAGTCTTGTCCAACTGGTTACCCTTTACAAATGCTTCCATCTGATTTGATGACTCAAGTGAACAATGGACAAGGGGGTATGTATTTAATAATTGTTGGAACATTACTTCTATAAACATTTGAATTAAGCAGTTATTTTGTATTCTATTTTAGGTGAAGTCTCAGTGGAAGTGATTGATGAATTAATCCAGGATTTGGCTGGATTCATGTCAAGTGCGGAATCAGTTACATTTGGTACACGTACGTACTACAGCATATCACATACCACAGTGACTTAAACTCTGTGAACTTCTTGAAATTATTGTATCTCCCTTTAGATACGGTCCAGGAGTGTGCAAATGTGAATTTAGCTTTGGATTACAAATTCTACTGGAAAGGAAATGGCATTACAAAAATTACACTGACACGCTCTGTAGGAAAAGTCACTTTGAATGGCAAAGGTATGTGCAGATAACACAAGACCACCTTCATTGTTTTTTGGGCTTTGTTTTAGATTTTGTTTCTTTTTTTAGTGGCGTTAACTACGAGGTATTCTGCCGTGTTCCTGTCTGGAGACTTTATGGGCGAGTCAAACTCTGGAAACCCAGGTTAGAGCACTTTGCAGCTCAGAAAATCTGCGAGATTTGTTTTCTATGCATTGAAGTATACAGCATCTTGTTAACACACCACTACTGGCATGGCAGGTTGTGTCCTTTGGCCAGACACTTCACCCACCTTGCTCCCAGTGCTGTTCACACTGGTGTATGAATGAATGTTTGGTCGGGGTCCGAGGGGCTATAGGTGCAAATTGGCAGCCACTCTTCCATCAGTTTACCCCAGGGCAACTGTGGCTACACATGGAGCTTACCACCACCATGTGTGAATGTGGAGTGAATGAATGATAGGTTCTTAGCTTTCTTTGAAGCGCTTTGAGTGTTTAGGAAAGCACGATGTAAATGTAATCCATTATTATTCATACTAATGGGATGACAGGTTATCAGGTGGGAAGACCCATCATTGCAGGAATTGAGGACGCACAAAATGATACTTTCTCTGTGCAAAGGACATCCATCAATCTTTGGAAACCAGGTGATAGTTGTTTTGTTAATCATCAAAAAGTGCAAAATTCAACAAAACACTAATTTATTAATAACTTATCTCTTTATGTGAAAGTGAGTGAAGGGCTGTGTTCCACTGCTGGGAAACAACCGATTCTGTTTGCTGAGAATTCAACATCAGGATGTCAGTTGCCTATCAGCATGGACAACTTGACCAAGTGCGATCTCCTGAGGTAAGAGGTTCAGTACGACTTTTAGTAGGGCTGCACAATGAATCAACATCAAATCGACATTGAAGTTTCATTTACTGCAATAATGTAACTGCGCAAGAGGCTGAGTATTTTTTTTTTCTCGTTTTTTTTCTCTCTCACTTTTTTCCCCCTCTCTCCTCGGTTCCTCTCCTTCGTCTTTGGCATTTTCAGGAAACAGCAAGTGTGCTTGCACTGCAGCTGATGCAGTCAGTGCGCTAATAACAAACACTACTGTACAGTAAAGTAAACATATTGCACTTCAAATATTGCTGTTTCACCATATCATTGATTTTTTAAATCATTTTATGCAACATTTCTGCCCTAAATTAAGTATTTTACAGTATAAAAAAGACTAAATTAACTAAAAGTATCAACAGTAGTAGTGGCCACTAGATGACACCAAACCAATCAGATCATGCTGTTCAGGATTGTGGCCACTGATTGACTCAGCCTCAGGCAGCATTAATAATATATTGCAATAAAAGAGTGTAAAGGTGACTAAAGAGTGTTATTTCATGTCTAGAGGGCTCTCATAATGTTGAAAATGTTATTTAGAAGGTAGGACACTGCTTTTTATGCTCTTGCTATGAAAATATTCGATTTATAACTAATGATTCCTACTACAGAAATTAATTTATCGCGGTCATGTCTGTTACCAATTAACAGGGATAAAGGAACTGTTACTGTGTCTGCAAAAAGTTTTCATGGCGACAGTGTAAAATGGCGAAAGGAACTTCTCTGGTGGCAGCAATACGAGCCCTGTCAAGTTAGTTCAAAACAGGTGGATGATGATGAGACTACCACAAGCGGCCAATGATAGTGTAAGGAAACATCAATTTCAGCAGCGTGGCCTCAGGTCACTGTATACTTTTTTAGTGGTTATTTATTTGGTCAGACAAAATAAAAGCTCTGAGTCTCCACAAAGCAGATTTTCAGTAATCCAGAAGAGGGCGCTGTCCACATAAACCCAAATATTTTCGAAAGTAGATTATTGCATATTGTTCTAATGTCTGGTAGTTTGGGACTATTGTTGAATGACAGTCTAAAAGTAAGACGACTTTCTTAATTTTAGCAGTTTTATGTATTTCAAAGTAATCAGATTACTCACACTTTTGAATTGGGATAAATCATAATTAATTATAGTAAATTATTTGCTTGTCTAATTAACATTAACTTTAAAAAATATATATTTATCCACTGTTTGTGTTACATATTGATTACAAAAAAACGCGTTACAAATTGCTATGAAACGGAAAGGTATAGAATAAAATAAAATATGCCTCTCCCTACTCCTGCTGGAAATATGTGATGTGCCATATTGTAATTGTATGTATGTTCAAAATAAATTAATACCATAACCATATTTTGACACAAATGTTATACACAAACATAAAACTTTTTTTTTTTTACTATCCATCCATCCATTTTCTACCGCTTGTCCCTTTCTGGGTCACGGGGGGTGCTGGAGCCTATATCTCAGCTGCATTCGGGTGGAAGGCGGGGTACACCCTGGACAAGTCGCCACCTCATCGCAGGGTCAACACAGATAGACAGACAACATTCACCCTCACATTCACACACTAGGGACAATTTAGTGTTGCTAATCAACATATACATGTAATTTTTTTGCTCTTTGTTTATTAATTTACTATTTGTACTTGGTGAGAGTATTATCTAAACTCTCATCGGGGACTATAAATTGGGTGATTAATCTGCGTAAATACATGATTAATAAGATAATATTGTGTGATTAATCATATGTGTTAACTCGTTAAATTTGACAGCTGTATTGAAATCTAAAAATCGAATTGCAATTGCACTTTTTGGCAGAAGAATCTTTTTTTTTTTTTTTCTCAAAATCGAGCAACCTTGTTTTTGATGTATGTCTATAGTTCCCGTGTTAAGTATTCTCTTGTCTCCTCTAGGGAGACTGTTTGCTCCCTCCAAGCAAACTTGATCAGAGCCACATATGTTGCAAAGAGTGGGAACCCAAACTCTCAAACTATAGCAGACTGGGTGGACATAAATTGTGAGTATGAACGGAGAACAACTAATGATCTTCTCATGAAATGCATTAGAGAACTGTATGAATTAAATTTCCGCGTTCTTGTCATTGGAACTGAATTTTAGTTATGAACTCAAGCAAAACGTCTGCAGATGGAGACAGCTCATGCAGCGACATTCCGTCCCATATTCATATTGTCATTTGGACTTTAGTCACTGGAATGATTGACGGAAACGCCCAAAGGAATATCCAAACGATACAAGTTCGGTGTGTATAATACTATGCATGTTGCACACTAAATAACAGTGACTTATGGCTCTTTTATAATTTAATTTTTTACTTTTGATAACTTTAGCTCCACCTTGTCCACCTGGACATTTGAGTGCGGAGGAGGGGATTTCTCTCCATGTGCAGATCCCACAGAGACCCAGTTGTTTCCTGTCACTGCTTCGGTTACCTTTATAGACATTCCTGTCAATACTGGACCTCCAAAAACCAGGTAAGTCACTTAAAAATACACATTGTTGTAAAAAATAATGATTTTTTAAATATTATTATCAAGAACTATTCATTCATATTTGTCATGTTTAAAGTAGAGCTGTCAAAAATGATGACTTAACTCATGTGATTCATCATAATAAATTATTGCATTAATCACATATACGCAGAGTAATCAAGTAAAACATCTAAAAAATGTTCCTGTATGACATTTTGACAATAAAATTGCATGTGTATCCAAATACTGTTTTTTTTAATAGTTAGTTTGAATTATGTAAAATGTGATTAATCATGCTTAATCCAAATTCAAACATGTGATTAATCTGTAATCCAAAAAGGTTCATAAAGTTTAAAAAAATATATGCAATTTGTTATTTTTAAAGCCAAACCTGTGTATTTATTTCTGTACCTGATGGTTTCGGCAACAACTATTGCCTTCCTCAAAGGTTGTCACGTAATGACATCGCATGATGACATCGTGTGATGACATCACGTGACAACCTCTGAGAAAGGCAACAGTTGTAGCCGAAACAGTCAGGTGTGGAAATAAACACACAAGTCTGGCTAAAAGAATAATAAATCGTGTTACGTAATGAATCTGATTAAAAAAATATATAATTTTACATAACCAGTTTTTTAAAGTTAATTTAAATGATCCAAACATTAAATTTACTGTGATTTTAATGACTAAACACAATTTGAAAGTGTGACTAATCAGATTCAAAAATTATTAATTTGATAGTACTAGTTTTTCTGAGTTAATTTAAATTATGCACGCAAGTGATTTACTGTAACTAATCACGATTAATCACATTTCAAAAGTGTGATTTATCAGATTTTTTTTTAATATAATTTGACGGCACTAGTTTCTGGTAAACACAGAGCAGAATGTAAATGTATCCTGGGTGCTTTTTTCCCCCAACCCTGTTCACTTTGATTCTCAGATTCCAGATCAACTTTACAGAATATGATTGCAACAGAAATGATGTGTGTTGGCCTCAGCTTGCCTTTCCCGTCACCAAGTATTACACCGGTGAGAATTTAACCACTCAATGCTTTATTGCTTACTGGGCTGTTTGTGTAGATACTAAATATAGTTCTGTTAAAGTAAACTTCATTAAGTGGTTTTTATAATTGGACAATGGTGAAGTGAGAGATGTAAGAAACAAAAATCGGTCGTAGTTGAAATTAATAATGGTATTTTATTCTGTGTTATGACTGTTATATTTAAAAAGTACATTGAGTTTGTGATTGGAGAGAAAATTAACTCACACAGTGCAATCTTGTTTTTAGGTGAGCCACAATACCAGTCATTGGCTAAAGGCCTTATTTTGGTCTTCTTCTTCATCGCTGCATCAGTTCTCGGCACTCCCTGGAAGCAAATCCGGCAGGCTTGGAATAATTCTGCTCGATAAACGAGTACTACTAGCACTCCCCAAGGAAAATGAGACACTTGTGTAAATAATTACTAAGAAGAAGAAAGAACTGGTAATAGTTCCCCGAGGTTAACTTGACTTTGTACATGATCTATCCATCCATCCATTTTTTACCGCTTGTCACGGGGGGTGCTGCTGGAGACTATCCCAGCTGCACAAGTTGCCTGGACAAGTCGCCACCTCATCGCAGGGCCAACACAGATAGACAGACAACATTCACAAACTAGGGCCAATTTAGTGTTGCCAATCAATCTATCCCCAAGTGCATGTCTTTGGAGGTGGGTGTCACGACTGGGACTGTGGCGTGGTTTGTTCTCCCGAGGTGCAAAAGATTTGGACCATACGTGGCGTGAAGGGAAGTACATGATTTATTTAAACACTATAACTACCAAAAAAAAGGAGCAAACAAAAGGCGCGCACAGCGGCGGAGGTACAAAACTTGACTATAAACACAAAACTTGCACAAAGGCAGAAACTATGAACCATTAAACAAAACTTGCAAACTATGGCATGACGAGAAACCAGCATGAAAAAAGAGCAGCAAGGGTCTTAAGGGTGTGTGGAGCGTGTGCAGAAGCATAAATGCGGGATGTCGCCAGAAAGACAAACTGAAAACAATGAACTTAAATACTACAGACATGATTAACTAAAACAGGTGCGTGACTCAAAACGTGAAACAGGTGCGTGACGTGACAGGTGAAAACTAATGGGTTGCTATGGTGACAAACAAGAGTGCACAATGAGTCCAAACGTGGAACAGGTAAAACTAATGGGTAACCATGGAAACAAGACAAGGAAGTGAAAAGCTAGAAACTAAAGAGTCCAATAACTAAACAAAACAAAACATGACTAAAACAAAACATGATTACACAGACATGACAGTGGGAGGAAGCCGGAGTACTCGGAGGGAACCCACACAGTCACGACCAGATCCTATGGACATGCACTAAAAGAAGGAAATCACATATTTTGCCCTAGTTGCCATTGCTGGTCTATGTACATCCAATATATTGTATATAGCGGTTGGTGCACCATGTTGTATTAAAATAACAGATTATTCATGTTGTTTTTTTGGCCTCCATCTTTTTACATAAGGTACAGGTACTGACCAATATACTGTTTTATCCTCAGTGCCATGTCGTGTTTTGTTATTGTCAATGGTGCTGTGTTTGTTTTTAATGTTCTACATTATAAAGCAAACTCCTGCAGGACTGCCTTTTATCAAAACAGGATGAATCTCCCAAACGCCATCCATCCATCCATTTAGAAAATGATCCATTTATATACCACTTGTCGTCATTTGTGTCACTGGTGAGCTGGAGCCTATGCCAGCTGATTAAATGCAGAGCGGGGTACACCTTGAACTGGTGGCCAATCAATCACAGGGCACAAAAAAAACAGCTATACAACTGTATTTGTTTCAATCAATCAATCAATGTTTATTTATATAGCCCTAAATCACAAGTGTCTCAAAGGGCTGCACAAGCCACAACGACATCCTCGGTACAGAGCCCCCCCCCCCGGGGGAGACCGAATGCAATGGATGTCGAGTGGGTCTGACATAATATTGTGAGAGTCCAGTCCATTGTTGATCCAACATAATAGTAAGAGTCCAGTCCATAGTGGGGCCAGCAGGAAACCATCCAGAGCGGAGACGGGTCAGCAGCGCAGAGATGTTCCCAAACGATGCACAGGCGAGCGGTCCACCCCGGGTCCCGACTCTGGACAGCCAGCACTTCATCCATGGCCACCGGACCTGTGTGTCTCCCCCTCCACAAGGAAGAGGGGGGCAGAAAATAAAATAAACTGCAGATCAACTGGTCTAAAAAAGGGGGGCTATTTAAAGGCTAGAGTATACAAATGAGTTTTAAGATGGGACTTAAATGCTTCTACTGAGGTAGCATCTCTAACTGTTACCGGGAGGGCATTCCATAGTGGAGCCCGAATAGAAAATGCTCTATAGCTCTGGGAATCACTAATAAGCCGGAGTTCTTTGAACGCAGATTTCTTGCCGGGACATATGGTACAATACAATCGGCAAGATAGGCTGGAGCTAGACCATGTAGTATTTCATACGTAAGCAGGGGCGCCGCTAGGGATTTTGGGCCCCATGAAAATAATCTTTACAGGGCCCCCAACACAGTGTCATTATTTTTTCTGTATTATAATTTCATCATCATTAGGGGCCTCTCTGGGCCCCCGTCCATCATGGGCCCCTAGAATCCGTCTCCTTTACCCCCCCCCTTTTCGGCTCCCCTGTACGTAGTAAAACCTTAAAGTCACATCTTAAGTGCACAGTGCAGGTGAGCCAGTATAGGCGTAATATGATCAAACTTTCTTGTTCTTGTCAAAAGTCTAGAAGCCGCATTTTGTTAAAAAAACCAAAACTTTATATGTATAATCCATAGCATTTCCTATTTTTATTTTGTTGTATGTGTTTCCCCAATTAAGTTATTAACTAGAAGAGCACAGACAGACTAAGGGCAACCTGGCGGAGGTAACACGTTTACGTGTAAAATAGAGACGTGTACGTCATTCACGTTCATATATGACGTCATTAGTCTACGCGTATTCACATAAACCCGTTGGTTTATTCTAGCTGTTATTATTTATCGGTGTTTACAATTGGGAAAAAAAACAGTATGCGCCTTTTAATGGAGTTTTACAAATCATTGTCGAGTTAAAAGTGGAAGCAAGTGAATGTTAAAAAAATGGACAACTCCAACAGTTCAAATGAGGATGGGGCTGAAGAGGCTAATATGGAAGACGAGACGGGATCCCAAACTATCTTTAACGAAGAGGAAGACGGTGAGCTAGTTATCAGCATTGATTTTACAGCGACAAAAAGCGTTTCAGTCATTAGTGGTAAAAAAATTTCCAATTTGTTTACTTTAGGGCTCGATGGTGAGTCACCTGGCGCGAATGAGGAAGACGAACGGACTCCAACTCCCCTCCCAATTGAAAGGAGTAACGATTACACCCTGAAACTCCTGCAGAGAAAACTTGTCCACGTACGTCAACTTTACCATTACATGATACGCAACATAATTATAAACACTGTGGGCATTTTAGTTTTTTTTTGTGCTTCACTAATGTTATGGGTGTACAGGGGAAAGGAGACGGCACAGACAGGATGGACGTTGTATTAGCTCTATTTAATTATATATATGCACAATATATATAAATCAGGAAATTATATATTAACAAACAAGGAAAATCGAGTGTGACGAATCCAAAAGTGTGTATGGTGTGCGACTATGTGTGTGAATTAACTGCTGTGTGTTACCGGCAGTGTTGGGTTAGTTACTGAAAACCAGTAACTAGTTACAGTTACTAGTTACTTTATTTCAAAAGTAACTCAGTTACTAACTCAGTTACTTACACCAAAAAGTAATGCGTTACTGTGAAAAGTAATTATTTAGTTACTTCTTCTACTTTTTTTTTTTAAAGCTCCCATTATTGCCCTTTTAGCCTTCATTTCAGTACTGTTATTGCACTGGAGAATAATACAATCTGTTGATCCACTTGACATGCATTTGCATCACTGAACTCTGCTTAGCAATGTGGTCTACATACAACACACAAAGACAAAGATATGTTTCAAAGGGCCAATTTATTTCAGGCCAGAACAAATTGACGAAACTATTTTAAATAGCTGCAACATAACATACATAAGTAACAAACAGCATAATAAAACTAACACTAACACTAACCACGTTAAACCCAGATTCCGAACTAACAAAGGTCTTAACTCATTCTCTTTCTATGCCACTTCAATATGGAATGCACTCCCAACAGGTGTAAAATACAGGGCATCTCTATCCTCCTTCAAAACCGCACTAAAAGAACACCTCCAGGCAACTACAACCCTAAACTAACACCCTCCCTTCCACATAATACCTCTTCGGATTGTAAATAATCAAATGTAGACACTTTTTCTTATACTTTCTGATCTCTCTCTGTGTCTACTACTTGCTATACATATCCTACCAAGTCAGTCCTACACTGTTTCAATGTCCATTTCTCTGATAAATGCAATTGTTGATGCTGATTGTTGATGACAGAAGTGTTGATACCAACCAAACCTAACCCCCCCCCCTCCCCCTCCATATCCCACACCCCAGATTGTAAATAATGCAAATAATTCAATGTATATACTCTGATGATTATCTTGTGTGATAACTGTATTATGATGTTAGTATATATCTGTATCATGAATCATGATGGACCCCGACTTAAACAAGTTGAAAAACTTATTGGGGTGTTACCATTTAGTGGTCAATTGTACGGAATATGTACTGTACTGTGCAATCTACTAATAAAAGTTTCAATCAATCATTCAATCAATCAACAACATAGCTGTAAACCTGGTTTCACCTAAGGAAGGCACACGTAACATACACAAAGCCTAACCAGGCAGATTTGAATTGTTGTTTTGGGCAGTAGACGGGATCTTTGATCCAAGACACAACTTACATTTAACTCAAATGTTATTTTCTTTGTGCTCGACAAAAGAAAAAAAGTGAGAATATCTCATACTTGCCAACCCTCCCGAATTTCAGTGCCTCTCCCCGGGACAACCATTCTCCAAATTTCTCCCGATTTCCAGCCGGACTTAAGGCACGCCCCCTCCAGGTCCGTGCGGATCTGAGTGAGGACAGCCTGTCGTCACGTCCGCTTAGCCAACCAAAAAGTAACCACAGAACACTATACCGTATAGTCGTACAGTGTTCTGTGGTTACTTTTTGGTTGGCCAACGGTTTACGTTGTATTGCGCACCCCCCTCCCCACCCTCCCCTCCCCTTCCCACACCCAGACACACACACACAGAGAGCGCAGAGGAAGAATCAGAAGCACGTCATTGCTTCGCTGCATTAAAACACACTCAGATCCTCAGTTTCTAACCTATACTACATCAAAAGTAACGTAAAATAACGCAGTAACGCATCATGTAGTAACGGTAAATGAGTTACTGAATATAAAAAATAACGCGTTAGATTACTAGTTACCGCCGAAACTAACAGCGTTACAGTAACGCCTTACTTTGTAACGCGTTAGTCCCAACACTGGTTACCGGGAGTGTTGAGCGAGGGGCGCAAGTCCCGGAGGGAAAAGGCAGGCTCGAAGGTCCGTGAGACAGGTAGGTAATCGGGGGGGAGAGAGGCGTCAAATGTCCGTGTCCAGGTGGGAGGTCGAGATCCAAAAGGCAGCCAGGGAAGCAGAGGGAACGCGGGAAGACAAGACACACAGCTCGTAACGTGGGAACGAAGGCAGGCTGCAGGGAGGACGACAAGGAGGACACGAGACAATTCAACAGGGAGAGAACACACAGAGAGAGCAAGAGTGCATACAGCTAGATAATCGCTTACTGAACAGGAACCGATGACTACGTTCTGGCGCGGGATAGCAAGTTGCGCAGGCTTATGAAGGTAGGTGTCATCATCAGCCTCAGGTGTGTTGATTGCCGGTGATTGATTGCAGTTGATTGATTGCAGTTGCTTGTTGCAGCCAGACTGGCGCGGCGCTTGTGCGCTCTCTGAGGTGCGCTCAGCGCAGCACACACATGAATGCGCACTGACGTGCGCCCGGGCCGTGACAACTAACGCATTTCAACAGGCACAATTTTAGGGGGCAGGTGCTAAAGCCAGTAAAAGGGCACCATCGCGGAAATTATACATAAAATCATCATAATGATAAGAATCACAGCATATTGTTTTCAACTTATATTGTACAAAATACAAACACAAATTGAATTAAAACTATATGTACCCTGCGATGAGGTGGCGACTTGTCCAAGGTGTACCCCGCCTTCTGCCCAAGTGCAGCTGGGATAAGCTCCAGCACCCCCCGCAACCCGAAAGGGACAAGCGGTAGAAAATGGATGGATGGATGGGTACACACATTTATTCACCCGATGTTTTATGACAAACATAGTCGTCCCTCGCCACATCCAAGCAGGAACAATACACTAAAACAACATTGAGAACTTGTTGAATTAGGTCCTGACGTTGAGCAACTCAAACCTAACATGCTTTTTGACAATGTTTAATCAATGTTGGGTTCTGACATTGATTTGACCATTGAAATTTGGTCATTTCCCAACCAACAACGTGGATCCAACAGTTGGTCATGTCTGTGTGATCATGTTTTGTTTTAGTCATGTTCGGTTTTGTTTTTGGACTTTTTGTGCACTTTTGTTTTGTTTTGTCACCATAGCAACCATTAGTTTTCACCTGTCACGTCACGCACCTGTTTCACGTTTTGAGTCACGCACCTGCTTTCACTAATCATGTCTATAGTATTTAAGTTCATTGTTTTCAGTTTGTCGTTCTGGCGACATCCCACATTTATGCTCTGCACATTCCTGACACTTTTTTCATATCCATCGTTCATGCTGCTCCTTTTGTCCATGCCAAGTAAGTTTTGTTTATTAATGCCACAGTTAGTGTTTTTGTTTAATTGTTCATAGTTTCTGCCTTTGTGCAAGTATTTGTTTTCATAGCCAAGTTGTTTCTCTGCCATTGTGCGCGCTTTTCGTTTGTACTTTTTTTTTTGTAGTTATAGTGTTTAAATAAATCATGTATTCACCTTCACGCCACATCTGGTCCAAATCTTTTGCACCTCGGGAGAACAAACCACGCCACAGTCCTAGTCATGACAGATGTCGCCAGAACGACAAACTGAAAACAATGAACTTAAATACTATAGACATGATTAGTGAAAGCAGGTGCGTGACTCAAAACGTGAAACATGTGCGTGACGTGACAGGTGAAAACTAATGGTTGCTATGGTGACAAAACAAAACAAAAGTGCACAAAAAGTCCAAAAACAAAACCGAACATGACTAAAACAAAACATGATCACACAGACATGACAGAAAAAACTAAACCGAACATGACTAAAACAAAACATGATCACACAGACATGACACAGTCGACATCAAGGTTGTCTCAATTTACAAATACTATTTTGCAATGTTGTTTAGAAGTCAGTCTAAAAAAAACATATGCGAAAAATCAACATTGTATCAATGTCTTGTGCCTGCTGGGATGGCGCTTCATATACCGTATTGTTGCTCCACCACATCAACAGTTTTTGAGTTTTTTTAAGCATATCAATTTTTTTATCTTACATTAAGCGTTTTCGAGCATAAGGATGGCCAAATAAACTGAAAATGTGAAGACTACAGCAGTATTGACCACTAGAGGAGACTAAACCAATCAGGGCATGCTGTTCAGGATCATGGACACTGATTGGCTCATCCCCAGGCAGCATTACTGCAGTGTAACCTAGATTTACAAAGGTAATTGGTTCTTGAACATGTTTTTTAAACCGAAAAGTTCATATAGTGAAGCAGACTTCCCCATAAGAATCAATGTAAACATGAATAATTGGTGGTAGCTTCGACAAAAAGTCCTTATTTTCGTGAAAAACTGCACACTTTGAAGACACTGTAATGTGTATTAGGGCTGTCAGCATTAACGCGTTAGCACATGTGATTAATACGAATGAATGAATGAAGATTAATCACAGTGTTTGTTTTGTTTGTTGACTAAGATTTTCGTCTTCGTCATCTATTTTCCCTTGACGAAATTAAGACAATAACGAATGAAAACAAACCACATTGACTGAAACAATGACGAAATGAATTTACAATTTATTGACAGAGGAATGTTGACAGAGACGAAAACACGATCATATTTTATTTTGTCTTTAAGTGGGTGGGGCAAAATATCCAATCACAGTTGCATGTGAGAGAGGGGCAGGTGGAAAAGGACAAAGAGGATTCTATCAATACTACTGTCTTCATAAGGCACGGTGTTTTGATTTTTTAGCCCGAAAAGCAAGAATCAATACAAGACATCATCAATACAATAGCTCTTCTACAAGAAAGAGAAGAGAAGACATATGGACACACTTCACCTTCGCCACTGTAGACTACAAAACAACTTGTAAAACCCCGTGGCTCGATTTTCATCCATCCATCCATTTTCTACCGCTTGTCCCTCTCAGGGTCGCGGGTTGTGTGCTGGAGCCAATACCAGCTGCACTCGGGCAGAAGGCGGGGTACACTCTGGACAAGTCGCCACCTCATCGCAGGGCCAACACAGATATAAACAGACAACATTCACACTCACAGTCACGATTTTCTGACATACTAAACATGAGAAAACCATGCAGCTGCTTATAGGTTATGCTATATTGTTTAATTCAGAATGGAAACATTTTAAATTCAGTAGATATTTATTATATTTAGAAAAAAACCTTCCAAAGTGTTCATGACTGACAGGGACCCTAAAGCATTATTGTGTCTCTTTTCAGATATTTATTCCATTAATTACTACCCATCAGATGAAGAAAAGTAATGTAAGCAGTCTGGCTGAAGCAGGTTCTACTTGTGACAAGTCCAGTGGTGGTCAGGAGACTCCTACCAAGCAAAGTGAAAAAGCACCCGTTCGTAATGAGTTACTCAACAGCACGCACAAGTTTTTGGGTGTGGTCAACAGAACTATTCAACAGCTTAAAGCTCAAGGTTTGTCAATCACACTACCAATATATGTCTTTCAGTAATCTTGATTGAGTTTTTTGACACTAATATGCAAGTATACTGATTTGTTTAGAGGTTTACATACATTCAGTTTTATGAACGGTATACATTCATATTAAACTTTCTCAAGTTTATATATTTTTTGACAAATCAAATATACTAGATGTAAAAGGTCAACATGACCATCATAATATGATCCAAAGTAGAGAGGTTACAAACAATGTCAAAGGTTTTCAATATTTACGGATCTCCATATGGACTGTCTTCAGCAAGTGAAGAAAATATGATACTTGACGCACAAGGCATATGGTTCCCTTAAAATGGAACTGGGGCTTTGGTTAGTGTTTTAAACTAATTAATTTAAAAATGGTTTTAAATAGTCTGCTTTTCAACATACAACATAAATCCATACAAACAAAAAGAAAAATAAGTTGGATTCGAAGAATTGCACTTTTTTTTTTTTTTTTTGTTTTGCTTATCGTTCACAATCCTTATGAAAGACATGACAACAGATGGATTTTTTTTTCTAATACATTCTAAATATTAAATAAACGTAAATAAAAGTCTCCTTAGAGCGGAGTCAATGGGAGATCCTCTATTTCGCCCATAAAATCCAATAAATAACAATTCAAAAAGTGCAAACAATATCCATTTACATTTCGTGACTTGAGTATTAGCCAAGTATTAGTGATATTGTTATTTTAAGCTTTAACACAGACAAACAATTTATAGCGTCACCGTGATCCCCTCCGTGTGTCCCTATGTTTACATCTTCGAGTGGTCTGCTGCTTCCCTGCTTCCTTGCTCTCTGTAGTTTTGTTTGTAGTCCGCGCTGTAGTCAATAAGCTCCTCCTTTTTCCCTTACTTCTTGATTTGGGGCAGACTCGCTTGTACATGCACATGCATTCTCAGCTGTTGCCATTTGTAATACAAAGTAGCGTACTGTTGTAACTTATACCTGTCACTAGACTCCATATGGAAACGCCAAAAATTACAATAAAAATGACGGGGAGAAAACACTGTCAAAGTGGAACCACGTAAATAGGACCGCCCACAAAACGGCGCAAAGGAGACTTGGCTTGAAGATGGTCTGTAAAACATAATGGATGCTAAATTTTGACCAAAGAACCGCTACTACACTTAATGTAGACCAGTGATTCTCAAACTGTGGTACGCACGTGAGCTTCATCTAGTGGTACGCCTAAGAATCACTTGATCAAAGTACAGTTTTGTTTTCCTATATACAAACACTGTGTTTAAAGTGTAAGCAATGTTACAGTGGCCAGAAATATTAAATATACTTGTTAAATAAAACCTCTGCCTTGTTTTAAAAGAATACTTAGGCCTATTACACTACTGTATTTTAATGTTGGTAATTATGGTGATACTTGGAGAGCCAAGTTTTTTCTGAGGTGCTATTTGGTTAAAAAAGTTTGAGAACCACTGAGAGAACCACTGATGTAAACTACAGGGAAGTGTTTTAAATATAGAAACAAATCCTAATGTGAGCCCTTTAAATGATCATTTACACACCATATAATATATTGCAATGTAGATTTTAGGCCATACTGCCCTTTGCTACTCCAGAGTGCTTTTAAAGTTGATTTGATATTGCACGGTAATAAAATGCCATTGACTAATTCGATTCCGATGGTAAACTGTAGTGGTAATGATTGGAGTAGCACAAAATAGAGTGATATACAAAAACATTGCATCCTAATCCTTTCATCTCTCCTCTATCCTGATTCACACTATCCTACTCAGTGGCTTAGTGGTTAGAGTGTCCACCCTGAGATCGGTAGGTTGTGAGTTCAAACCCTGGCCAAATCATACCAAAGACTATAAAAATGGGACCCGTTACATCCCTGCTTGGCACTCAGCATCAAGGGTTGGAATTGGGGGGTTAAATCACCAAAATGATTCCCGGGCGTGGCCACCGCTGCTGCCCACTGCTCCCCTCACCTCCCAGGGGGTGAACAAGGGGATGGGTTAAATGCAGAGGACAAATTTCACCACACCTAGTGTGTGTGTGACAATCATTGGTACTTTAACTTTTAACAAGTGAATGCAATATGCTTAAATGCACACACCCACTTAGTGACCATCACTTCCTTAACCCAACAGACACACACACACACTGGTCTTCAAACCCCTTATTCTGTCTCTTTCAAGAATGGTTGGGAAAACAATAACTAACGACTATGTTTAACGACCAAACTTTTTTTAAATTGAAGATGAACTGGCTCTGCACATTCCTGAGTTCGACATGGAGCCAGAAGTCAGTGACCTGCTAAACGATACAGAGCTGATAGAGAATCTGGAACAGTCTGTGGTGAACTGGCGAACTCAGATTACTCTTGTTGTCGAGGAGCAAGAAACCAAGAAGCCACAGGCACCAACTCCAATGGCAGAGATTGTTTTTTGGCAGGAGCGTGCTTCCATTCTGAGCGCTCTGACAGCAGAGCTTAATCAGCCAGTGGCAAAAAAGATTTTGCTGTTATTGACCAAAGCTAATGCAGTTGTGATTCCCCCAATGGAGACTATAGTCACTAAACTTGTTAAATATTGTTTGGAGGCAGATGAAAACGTACGCTTCCTCAAAACACTGGAAAGGCATTTCAAGGTGAGCTATGTTTGATCCAAATATCATGTAAAGATATTCACACTGTTTACGTTACTGACCCACTCTCAACTACTGTTGCCTGTTATAGAATCTGGCTACAGGTGCAAACTTTGGTGTGATTCTGGAGACCATCCCACCTCTGATGAACAGCCTACAAGTTGTGTGGTTAATCTCTTGCCACTACAACAATATTGAACGCATGGTTCCTCTGATGGAACGTATTGTTTGGCAGCTGTGTGAGCGTGTGACTCAAGTCATTGATCTCAATGTGCTCTTCCAGTATGTGGATATCTTATTGAGAAAATACATATTTTGGATTCAATTAAAATAACTATTTTCGTGTCAGTTCCTTGGTCAAAACGCTGCATTGTGTCTTGGACAGAGATGAAAGAGCTGTTGGCAAGTCCAAGGTGGATGATGCTAAAAAAGTTCTGGAATTATGGAAGTCCTCTTACTTTGAAGTGCGTGCTGAAATTGAAGCAGGAGGCACCGGTAAATGTTGGGAGTTTGATAGGAGGAGGCTCTTTGAGAAAACCGATTACATGGCTTCCATCTGCCAGGACTTGTGCTGTGTTTTACAGGTCAGCAGTCTTACTCATCGTACGCATTGTCACCTGTTGTAAAACGCTAAAGCAAGCTCACTGTTAAATGTATGTCTATTGGTGTATGCAGAATTTGGAGGAGTTTTACAACATCTTCAGCCCAGAGTTAAAAAGTGTGACCTGGGACCCAAAACGTTTCGACGAAATGCTGACCAATGTAGACAACCTGATTTTACCTTTTGAGACAGCGCATTTTAATCCTTTTGATAGCTGTAAAATGAGCAGCTGGAAAATCATCATGCAGAACTTCAATAATACTGTTAATGTGAGTTCAGACATCTTATTTCTTGATTTCTGGAACACTTTGATGAATGAGCAGGCTTCCACAAACGAATACAATGCTACCTCAACTTACGAGCACAATCTTCTTCAAGACCAAGTTTGTAACTCAAAACACTTTTATCTCAAATCAAACCCACCCATTCAAATTAATTGAAATCAATGTGCTTCGCCACCTTAAACGCCAACATTTTTTTTAACATGTAACATGCCTTTTAAAAAGAAAAACTAACTTCTAGATGAGAAATACTGTTTGAAAATCTATACAAACATCTACAGTAGTTTTATGTAAGGATAGGGGTACAGCATTTACCTTGGGGACCGTACTGATACGGTGTCTCCTTTGTGCTGCTTCTCTATCCAGTGTTGCCAAGTCTGTTTAAAATAAGCAACTTTGGGCTTGTTTTTGTAGAGCTGGTTGTTTATTTCTCTTGTGAGATCTGGCAACAGCGTCCATGTCGTGCAACAATAGGAATGAGGCAATCATTTATGTTGTACACTGACCTCTTTGTGTGACGGACGAAGGAGGTCAAAGTTGACAGCAGCCAATGTCTGCATAAGACCCAGAAAGTGGTGTTTAGAGGACAGGATTGTGTCAATCTCTGGCTGTGGACTGTTTTTCTTATTTGCCTTTTTGGTCGGGATATTGCAAATACATATATTTCACAGACCAAATATAGCTACGGTACAAGCTACATGTCCCCGAGCAAAGGCAAAAGTACAGCAGGTTAAAAATACATTAGGTGATTCAACTTTACAAAAAAAATGATATAGTCCAAAATACAGCTGTGGACAAATTTTACCAGCAGAGGAAATACTCAGAACAAACTATGCTCGCAATTTAAAGAATAACAAAAAGCTGAAAGACATTACTTTTAAGTTGATTTTCTCGTAAGTTGAAGTGCCACTGTCGGAGATATTATCAACATTGCTGTTTATTTTCAATTGGAGTACAGCTTCTCTTTGTTCAATGTTTAGGATATTGAGAGAGAGGTCATTGCCTTCATTGACCAGTCCTTCAAAACACTGCGCTCTTCAACTGCTGCTCTTGAAATGCTTGTGAAATACAAAGACATTCGCTCCAGACCAACCATCAATAATCATTTGATGAAAAAGACCAATGATGTTCTGGCTCAGTATTGCAGAGAGGTTTGTGAATGTTTATTGTCCAGCTTCTTATAAAAAGTACAATACTAAAGAGTCTGTAAGTTACAAAAAAAAAAAACATCGATCTGATCTGAACTAGGGTCATAAAATGTGCCTGTTCATATTTAAGAATATTAAATACATATTTCGTACATATTTTTTGTCTTTGTTATAGGTGGATAGTATAAATGAAATATTTGAGGAAAAAAGGGATCAACTACAAATAAACAAGAACGAACCTCCCGTAGCTGGAAGCATCAGGTGGACGCATTCCCTTTTTCATCGCATAAAAGGTGGCATGCTTTCTCTCCTCACAATGCCTGAGTTACTGGAAACTGAAATGGGCAAAGTGGTGAGATATTTATTCTTTTGTGCAGCTCTGATATGTTTAGTCACAAAGAAGTATCCAAATATATTGTGTGACTGTTGCTTAGGCAAAAAGCAAGTACGTGGAAATGTCAAAGAAAATAGGCGACTATGGGGTTAAGAAGTATAGGTCATGGATAGCTGAAACTGAACGGAATTTACCATTGTTACTGAGAAAACCCATCTTGGTCATTGTTTCAAAGGAACACAAGAAAGAACTGGTATGTATAGGTTTTATTCTGTCACATGGGGGAATATATTTCGTTTTTCAGATTTTAAGGCTATTCTTTTTCTGATTTTAAGGTTGTCCCAGCCAAACCTGACATGAAGGGACAAAGAGATAGGCGATACCGTGTAAACTTTCCGCCAGAGGTCGTAACAATTATTAATGAGACAAAAAATTTAATTTCAATGTCCTTCTCTGTGCCTGAGGTTGCTCGAAACGTTACTCTACAGGAGCTCAACTTTTTAAGGTAGTAATACTCACCAAGGACAATACTAAGTTTATATCAACCACAAAACTGTCACCTCGGCATTTCACATTGGATTTAGGTACAGTGAGGATCTCCACAAGCTTGCAAACCGCTACAACTCTTCAGTCAATAGTCTTAGTGATGCAAAGATCACTATGCTGTCACACAATATCAAAAGAGTTGAGACAATGTTGTTCCCTGGATGTAAAAGACTCAACTGGAACTCCTTAGGTATGGTACTAACATGTTGCTGTGACTTTATAAATGTGTATTTTGGATGGGAGAAAATCATTTCCGTATGTTTTAATTTAGCCATTGGAGATTTCATCAACCATGGCAACCCAGAGCTCTCAAAGTTTGAGTCAACTGTCAGTCAAATACAGAACAACGAGACAGATATTGAAAACAAACTGCAATGTATACAGGTGGCAGATCTCCTGAAATGCCCAGCTCCAGATAAAACAGACCTTTTACCAAGTACAATTAATATTGTAATTAAATGGCATCAATTGCAAATTACTTTCATATGCATTTTTCAATACTTTTTGTTTTTAGGTGTCAGGGAGTTTTATGAATGTATTGATCGAGAGCGTAACAAGACAGTGAACTTGTTGAAAAGCAAATATGTTGACATTGGACCAGTCATTTCAAAGGTGGAGCATTTGATCATGGAAACAAACACTGGCAAGTGCCAGAGTATGTCATGTTATTACACATACTGGGAACACAGGGTGCACGATGCCCTCGTCATCATGTTGTTGAGGTAATATCCTGGGAGCTGTAACTAGTATTGTGCTCAGCATGTAACACTGTCTTTTTTGCAATTAAACACAATAGTGTGACATGTAGCTTATCTTTTATAATACACTTTCTGTTTGTTGTCACGTGCAGGAACATCAAGGCCTTCAATACTGCCTTGATGGGGACAACCCCACTCTTCCGTATTGATGCCATACTTTCGCCCCCCAGGATTTTGTTGCAACCCAGAATAAATGAGATCAACCGGCTACTAATGCAATGTATCAGAGATTGTGTCGACAGCACTAAGGTAAGATCTTCCGTTAACCACTGCCAAAGTGTACACATTTAACAATGGCTGTATGACCTGATCTGTCCACCTCCATGTTTGGGTTTGGTTGCATTCCAGGAGTTTGTACGTTGGATTCATGGGACCTGCGTTGAGTGCCCTCCCCAACATGTTGGTGCTGATGATGTGGTGACCTTTAGCTTCTTCGATGAAATATATAATCACCCTAAAATTAACGACAGTGCCCTTGCCTTGTCTCAGAACATTCAGCAATTGCTGCTCTCTGTAGAGCAGTGTCTTAGCCACTGGAAACAGTATCAGCTTCTGTGGGAAAAAGACAATACCACAGTCAGTGAAAAGTTTGCTGCCAAAAACCCATCATGTGCTATGTATGATCAGAGGCTGCAGCTCTATGCGAGTATAAATCAAAAGGTGTTACTGGAGCCTCTTTCTAAGAATGTACATGTCATCCAACTAAATCTCGAGCCATTGGGCCGCACTGTGCAAGAGATTGCAGAGTCCTGGATTCATTCGCTGGGTAGTTTACTCAACAAATCAGCCAAAGAGGAACTCTTAAACTTAAAAGAGGAGCTCATGGTAATGCAATTTTATGCTTCAGTGTATATCACTCATAAGCGTTATCGATTCCCTCCTTTTGATAGTTATTTTGATAATATTGTGTTTTTAATAGCTACTCTTTGAGAAACTCCAACAGAATCCTGACACTTTTGAGAACTTGAAGAATGTCCTTGGGACCATCTCAGATATTAGAGACATGTCTCTGAATGTAAAATTGAGCATCACAGATATCCAGGAGAAATACAGAACGCTGGCTATGTACAAAGTTCAGGTAGGGTGTTTGATGTTTTTTAAATCTTGCATTTCATTATTTTTCATTTTCAGTTTGGACTTATTGAGTTTTTTATGCCTAGGTTGGAGAGGATGAAAAGGAACTAATGGAAAATATTAATCAGATTTGGAATGACCTGTTTGCCGAATCAAGACGAGTCGATCGGAGTTTGACCAATGTCAAGATATCATTCAAAGCGGTAAGAACCTACAGTTATTGACTGATCATGTTCAACACCCACAATTTTCGGAGCAAAACCATCTTTTCTCTCTGCTCCACAAAGACTACCAAAGGGATGACGGAAGAGTTTCAACAGAATTTGTCCGTCTTTGTCGGAAGTTTTAATAAAGAAGGCCCTGGAGCAGTGGGAGATGATTTAGATAAAGGTTTTTGAAACATAATAATCGCAATAATTCTGGTGAGCATTCCTCATGGACATTAAATTGATTGCTCCCTTTTTCTTTGTAGGACTATCACTAATGGAATCATATGAAGCCGAGCTTGCCAAGATGGTGGAGGGACGGCAGGATCTAGCTAATGCTGAGAGGCTGTTAGACCTACCTGTCACTGTGTACCCTGAGATCGTCAGCATTCAAAAAGACATGAATGGCTTCCGGAAGGTTTATGACATATACCAGGACCAAAAGGTTGAGTTTATTGGCAGCTGAAAACCATTGATATCACACAAATGATCCGTCGCACTTACCAGTAATTTTGTGGATCTTGGTTTTGTTTCTTAGGCTGCAAAGAACAAGTGGTCTCAGACCTTATGGGCGGACTTGGATATTTACTCTCTCCAGGATGGTGTTGAAGGTTTTCTAAAAGATTTTAGAAAGTTGCCCAAAGATGTGCGAACCCTGCCTGTGGCCTATATTCTAGAAGGCAGAATGAAAGAATTCAGAGATTCGCTTCCACTTCTGCTGGACCTGAAAAATGAAGCCCTCAGAGAAAGGTCAGTGAGCAATTTATCTTTTTTTTTTTTAAATGTTTGGTGATTGTGATGGCTTTTTCCCCTCACTTGACTTTATCTGTGATTTATGATGTCCTTCACAATACTTTATCCATTGAAAGTAACTGTTTCTTCTTTGGAATTCGTAGTAAAAACAGACAGGTTAACCCAGCTTTCATTTTCCTACTGGAGGATGCCTTGGTGTGTTCAGGACAGATTGAATCCCTCCTGTTCTGGGTCTCCCCTGGGGTTTCTTTGGGCGTATTCACCTCTATTGGAAGTGTCTAACTGGCATCTTTATTGGCCTCATATCACTCACATGACTCCTTTCAATGTGAAAGAGCAGTGGCTTCACTCTGACCTCTATCTCAGTGTCTAAATTTATCAGCTCTTTTAAGGCAGCAATGGTCAGCCGACCTGCAAACTCATTACAGTTGCTTGTATACATTGTCTTTTTATACCGTCATTGGTTAGTGTCAAAGATAAGTTAACTGGCAAAGTGTCAACTCTATATTCCACCTCCTGAAAACTTGGGGTTGACCAGAATTTATTTGAAACCATTTAAGCTTTTCCACATGTCTTTTCACTACCAAGTTTGGGATTCACCAAATCCTTAAGCTACAGTTAGTATATAACTGTGCAAACCAGGTAAAGCAATGTCTCTTTCAAAATTTGACAGCCTCCTTCATTGTCATTGGCTACTATCTTGCATTCTTGCATCCTTTCTGGGTTGGATTTAACGACCAGGGAATACCAACAAACTTTGCGAGTTCACCTGACCATTGGTCAGTAATTCCACTCATAACTTGGCAGCAATCCAACCATTTATCCATTTTCTACCGCTTGTACCTTTTAGAGTTGTAGGGACCATTTACATATTATCTCTCTTCACCCAAGTGTTACGTATGTCTTTAGGTTTTTACCAATATTGATGAATATAAGGTTACTCATACTTTCTTTATTGTTCTCCATATGACATACATATAGAATGCACACAATCTAAGTCCTAGATATAGAATTACAATTAAAAAATACCAAAATTATTATATTTTGTACTACAGACACTGGAAGGAATTGATGGAAAGGACTGGAACTAGTTTTGATATGAACCCCAGCAGCTTCACTCTGGAGAACATGTTTGCAATGGAACTTCATAAGTATGCTGATGTCATAGGTGAAATTGTCACTTCAGGTGTAAAAGAGCTTGGTATTGAAAAGGTAAGCTTTGTATAAGTTTAAAATGACAATTAAGAATCTTAACAATCTCTGTATGTGTCTCTTAGGGTGTGAAGGAGGTGGTTGAAACATGGGGAAGCATGAAATTCATTATACAGCCCTACAGTAAAGGACCCCAGCAACAGTGCTCTGTTTTGGGTGCAGTAGATGAGATCCTGTTAATTGTGGACAATGATGCCATGAATTTGCAGAGCATGGCGGGAAGTCGTTTTGTTGGACCTTTTTTGTGCACCATACAACAATGGGAGAAAGACTTGTCTCTTATTAGTGAAACTATAGAGGTCAACCATACTGATCCAATCTACCATCAACATGTACCAAATGTGAATGTACAGCAAATCTGTTTTTTTTTTACATTTCACATTTTGTGCAGGTTTGGTTGCTGGTACAACGTAAATGGATGTACCTGGAGAGCATCTTCATTGGTGGAGATATTTCCTCACAATTACCAGAGGAAGCCAAAAAATTTGACAACATTGACAAAAGGTTCAAAGATGTGAGTGTTATTCTAACATTCACAGAATTCATAACTGAAATGTAAATGATATAATATAATTCAATTTGTGTAGATAATGAATGATGCTCACAACAACCCAAACATTAAGCGGTGTTGCCTGGTTCCCAACCGGCTGAACGACCTGCAGACTTTAAGCGAGAACCTAGAGAGGTGCCAAAAGAGTCTCAATGACTACCTGGATTCTAAGCGGCATGCTTTCCCACGCTTCTTCTTCATCTCTGATGATGAACTACTCAGCATTCTGGGTAGTAGTCACCATGATTGTGTACAGGAGCATATAATAAAGGTAACATTAGAAGGATATTGTGTCTCAAAGAAGCACTAAACACGTTTTGCAGTTGTTTGCAAGGTGTGTGAAATAACTAGGTGTGTTCCATTCTGACTAGATGTATGACAACATCGCATCACTGCGGTTTGATGCGGAGAGCAGTGGGGATATATCAGCAGGAGCCATGGTGTCTGCTGAGCGTGAGGTGATGGAGTTTATAAAGGCAGTCCCAGTCAAAGGAAGGGTGGAGGAATGGATGACAGGAGTCTTAAATGAGATGAGGAAAACTAATCGACTCGTCACTAAGGAAGCAATATTTCGCTACTGTGAGGACAGAGGAAGGTGTGTGTAGATTATGAACAAGTTTGTTTCTCTCAGTGAAGGAAACCATCCCCACATCAAGTCTCTTTGTTTTTCAGGGTGGACTGGATGTTGCTATTCCAGGGCATGGTGGTCCTGGCAACGAATCAAGTGTGGTGGACATGGGAGGTGGAGGATGTCTTCAACAACTTGAAAAAAGGAGAAAAATATGCTCTAAAGAACTACGCCACCAAAATGCACAAGCAGATTGATGAGTTGGTAACACGTATAACGCAACCTATGAAGAAAAATGACAGACGGAAGATTAACACTGTCCTTATCATAGACGTCCATGCAAGAGACATTGTAGACAGTTTTGTGTTGAACAGGTACAACTTTCAGTGCTCATATAAACCATTACAACTAGCAACTTGCGTGGAAAGATAAACTTGTTTCTTTTTATTCTCTCCACAGTATAACTAATGCAAAAGAATTTGAGTGGGAAAGCCAACTGAGATTCTATTGGGTGCATGAAGAAGACAATCTAGTTGTTCGTCAGTGCAGTGCATTTTTTTCTTACGGCTATGAATACATGGGCTTGAACGGTCGATTGGTGATAACGCCTCTTACTGACCGCATATACCTCACAATCACACAGGTTTCTGAATACCAACCAATTTGATTCTACAGACAAACAGTTGTTAATGCAGGTATGTATTTGTGTTGAAGGCTCTCTCTATGTTCCTGGGTGGAGCACCTGCTGGACCAGCTGGTACTGGAAAGACAGAGTCCACCAAAGATCTGGCCAAGGCTTTAGGCCTGCTCTGTGTGGTTACTAATTGTGGTGAAGGCATGGATTACATGGTGAGAAGCTTACAATGTCAAATGATCTATTATATTCCAACTAACCAAATTAACCTCCCTGCATATGAAAACCCTTTTTGTCAGTTTTGAGTGTTCCTGAACCCTCTACCTTCTCGTGCAGGCTGTGGGGAAGATTCTATCTGGCTTAGCCCAGTGTGGAGCCTGGGGCTGCTTTGATGAATTTAACCGTATTGATGCCTCAGTCCTTTCGGTTATCTCCTCTCAAATCCAAACCATCCGCAATGCTCTCATTCTCTACCTTAAAATATTCAATGTAAGTCCCTCAAATGATACAATGGCACACTTAATTCTTATTATACGACATGATTGTTACTTTGTACTTTCGCCAACCACCTTTTCATTTGGACATCAGTTTGAAGGTCATGAGATTACCCTGGATAGCCGAATTGGCATCTTCATCACCATGAACCCAGGCTACGCAGGGCGTACAGAGCTGCCTGAATCAGTCAAAGCTCTGTTTCGGCCTGTGGTAGTGATCGTGCCCGACTTGCAGCAGATATGTGAGATCATGCTCTTCTCCGAGGGCTTCCTAATGGCAAAGGTGACTGCAAATGTGTTTGCGAATATGCTTGCACAATACTAAGGATTTATATCTGGTCTTGACTCATTCAGGTCCTTGCAAAGAAGATGACAGTCCTCTATAAGTTGGCAAGAGAGCAGCTGTCCAAGCAGTCTCATTATGACTTTGGTTTGCGAGCCCTAAAGTCTGTCCTAGTGATGGCAGGAGAACTCAAAAGAGGTTCACCAGACCTCCCTGAGGTAAAGACCTCATTTTTAAATTAAATGCACATTTAACTCTGCATTGAATCGATCACAAGTGGACTGTTAAGATTGTCTTAGAAGACTAGTCTCCCCTTTTGAGCAGGCTTCATCAGTCTTTGCTCACAGACTTAGATATGACAGATGTAGTCGGAGCGCTTGCTGTCTGATCCAAAGTATTTGAAAGGTTTCCCTCTGTTTTGGTGCAAATTGACAGCTCTTAAGATGCAAAGAAAATAGACTTCTGCCAGCACAACAACTGTCGTTAACATGGAATCACCTTCGTTAGTAGTCCATTCAGTTCAACAAAGCAACGTATGCAATGATTGAAGGATCTTTACTGTCATACCAGCAAAGTTCCTTGAATCCGTGAACTGAATGAGATGCTAATGAGGGTAATTCAGTCCCGCCTTTGTGACTGTTTTGGACTCATGTTGTTTTTTCCTCGTTTGTGTGGTGTTTTAGTTTCTGTCCAGTACTCTTATTTTAGTAGTTTCACTCCCCTTGTCTATCTTCAGTACTGGCTCCTACACCTGACCTTGATTGGCAACCGGGACACACTTGAGCCCGGTCGCCAATCAGTTTCCTATTTAGTCCAACAGCGTCGGTTCATTCATTCGGGTACTCCGGCTTCCTCCCACCTCCAGAGACATGCACCTGGGGATAGGTGGATTGGCAACACTAAATTGGCCCTAGTGAATGAATGTGAGTGTGAATGTTGTGGCGACTTGTCCAGGGTGTACCCTGCCTCCCGCCCAAATTCAGCTGAGATAGGCTCCAGCACCCCCCGCAACCCCAAAAGGGACAAGCGGTAGAAAATGAATGGGTGGATGGATTGTTGTGCTAAATATTCCGCAAAGGAAGTTCCGCGTCTTATGCGTTTATTTTAGCATTTGCTTTACCGTTTCTTTTTTTCCCCCACTCCTTTGTAAGTGTGTTCCTTTTGTTCACATTAAATAATATTATTTTACTCACCTCCTGCTGCATCTTGGGGTCACGTTGCAAAGGTGCATCCAACACGTGACAGATTCCATCCTAACGACTAGCTTTCTTTTTTGCATCTTAACAACTGTCGTTTTGCACCACAGTCGAGCGAACACCCAAAAAATACACCAAATGTCCTGCAGCAACATAATTAACACTTATTAAAAATGTCTCAGTACATCTTTGCGTTGAGTTATTCATTATCTTGGACAAACACACATTTTCTTTACATTGTAATATAACTAAATGCTATTGAATCAGTTATAATTAAATAGATTCAACAGATTACATAGACTTCATCCATCATTTACTCAACGGTTTTATCCAATATATTCTAAGGTTCATATACAAAACAAACATTACAGCAAATGGTTTAAACATCAATAGTTTAATTTCTGACAACCTTTTCTTGTTAAAGCCATGCTTGCATGAAATTAAATGTTTTTCTTACTTTCTTTATTGTAGGATGTGGTGTTGATGCGAGCCTTGAGGGACATGAACCTTCCAAAGTTTGTGTTTGAGGATGTACCTTTGTTCCTCGGACTGATCTCAGACCTGTTTCCCGGGTTGGAATGCCCCCGCGTTCGCTATCCTGACTTCAATGATGCTGTAGAAGGCATTCTGCATGATAATAACTATATCTTGTTGCCTATCCAGGTGTGTTATGTAATTCTCAGTGTCACTTCAATGAGATTCTGCTGTATTCACTAAATGCATCTTAAACATGGTTTTGTATGTACATGCACATTTCATGCTGTTTGTGCTTTCAGGTAGATAAAGTGGTGCAGATGTATGAAACAATGATGACTCGACACACGACAATGATAGTCGGACCAACAGGTGGAGGGAAATCCGTTGTAATCAACACATTATGTCAGTCTCAAACCAGGTCAGTGTTGGTTTGGATAAACCAGTGTCTGGGTCCTTTTTTGCAAATCAAAAACAGTTATTGTAATTGTATCTCATTCCCAGATTGGCAATGCACACTAAATTATATCCACTAAACCCCAAAGCTGTGAGTGTAATCGAACTGTATGGTATTCTGGATCCTGATACTCGAGACTGGACTGATGGGGTCTTATCCAATATCTTTCGCGAAATCAACAAGCCTACTGAAAAAAAAGAAAGGAGGTAAGATTGAAATTTGATGGAGAGTATAACATATGGATAGATCTTGTTTTTGTCAAAGTACATATAAGTTTGTGCACAATGAACATATGAACTCAAACTTGTAGGTACATCCTGTTTGATGGTGATGTGGATGCCTTGTGGGTGGAAAACATGAACTCTGTGATGGATGACAACAAGCTTCTTACTCTGGCTAATGGAGAACGCATCCGTTTGCAAAATCACTGTGCCATGCTGTTTGAGGTTTGTATGACTTCAAAAGTGTTAAATATACCGGATCAAGATAAGATGCTGGCAGAGGGGTTAGTGCATCTGCCTCACAATACGAAGGTCCTGAGTAGTCTTGGGTTCAATCCCGGGCTCGGGATCTTTCTGTGTGGAGTTTGCATGTTCTCCCCGTGACTGCGTGGGTTCCCTCCGGGTACTCCGGCTTCCTCCCACTTCCAAAGACATGCACCTGGGGATAAGTTGATTGGCAACACTAAATTGGCCCTAGTGTGTGGATGTGAATGTGAATGTTGTCTGTCTATCTGTGTTGGCCCTGCGATGAGGTGGCGACTTGTCCAGGGTGTACCCCGCCTTCCGCCCGATTGTAGCTGAGATAGGCTCCAGCGCCCCCCGCGACCCCAAAGGGAATAAGCGGTAGAAAATGGATGGATGGAAGATAAGATGCACATTATATATACTACATTCCCTGGACTTTGATGTTTTTGTGAATGCAGGTTGGAGATCTGCAGTATGCTTCACCTGCTACAGTATCTCGATGTGGAATGGTTTATGTGGATCCCAAAAACCTGCGATACACCCCTTATTGGCAGAAATGGCTGAAAAACAAATCTCCCAAGGTACGAGGAAGAGCCTATTCATTGTGTTAGAGCTGAACTTACACTCTGTGTTATTTTATAACATTCATTTATTCTATAGGAACAAGAAGTACTTGATACACTGTTTGAAAAATATGTGCACACCTCAATAGACATGATTGTGGAAGGTATTGTAGATGGGAAACAGGGCCAGAAACTGAAGACTGTTGTCCCTCAAACAGATCTGAACATGGTAGGATCATTGCACCCTGACACCCTTAGTGCAAGAATAGCTAAGTGAATGTATCACCACTGATCCAGCTGACTCAGATTGAAAGTGTTGGCAATATGTTTAGGTGTCCCAGCTTGGCATGATCCTTGATTCCCTCCTTGACGTGGAGAACCAAAGTGATGCAGTCTTGGAGTGTTACTTCCTGGAAGCTTTGTACCTCTCTCTCGGGGCCACGTTGCTAGACGATGGAAGGGAAAAATTTGATGACTTAATCAAAAAACTTTCTGGTTTAACCATTGTTACTGCTGAAAAAACATTGGCTGGACCCGGTGAAATCCCAGGTAAGAGCTGAATTTGGACTACAAGCTGATACATGCATACGTTTACTTTACATACACTGTCACTATGAAATGTGACTTGTTGAATATCGTTAAAGTATTCCCCATTAATAAGACTGCCAAAAATTTGCTGTATTGTTTTAAGTGTTAATTATTGAATATAATGAAAACAGTTGCACTACTGTAAATTGTTTCTATAAATATCAATTGCGTCCAGTGAGTTCTAATAGGTGCCATTCATACAGAACATCTGCCAACACTGTATGATTTCCATTTTGACGAACTGAAGCAGAAGTGGGTTCCCTGGAGTTCTCTGGTCGCCAAATACATCCACAACCCTGATATGAAGTTTTTTGATATTCTCGGTAAGAGGTTCATTAATGTTAAAGCAGCATATGTACACGATCTTAAAGGAGACCTATGAGGATTCTTATCTACATTTAACACACTACCTTGTGGTCTAGATCAGTGGTTCTCAAATGGGGGTACGCGTACCCCTGGGGGTACTTGAAGGTATGCCCAGGGGTACGTGAGATTTTTTTTTAAATATTCTAAAAATAGCAACAACTCAAAAATCCTTTATAAATATAAATAAAAACCTATCTTTTTTTCCAAATAGTTCAAGAAAGACCACTACAAATTAGCAATATTTTGCACTGTTATACAATTTAATAAATCAGAAACTGATGACATAGTGCTGTATTTTACTTCTTTATCTCTTTTTTTCAACCAAAAATGCTTTGCTCTGATTAGGGGGTACTTGAATTAAAAAAAAATTCACAGGGGGTCCATCACTGAAAAAAGGTTGAGAACCACTGGTCTAGATAATATTGGATATGCTTTTTCGTAACCTTTGCTTCCCAGTCACATTTTTAACCCCCCTTTCTAAGTACAGTGCATCCGGAAAGTATTTACAGCACTTCACTTTTTCCACATTTTGTTATGTTACAGCCTTATTCCAAAATGGCATAAATACATTTTTGTCCTCAAAATTCTACAGACAGTACCCCATATTAACAATGTAAAAATGTGTTTTTTTGATGCATTTTGCACATTTCTTAATCACATGTATGTAAATATTCACAGCCTTTGCTCAATAATTTATTGATGCACCTTTGGCAGCAATTACAGCCTCAAGTCTCTTTGAATATACAAAACCCAAAACCGGTGAAGTTGGCACGTTGTGTAATTGGTAAATAAAAACAGAATACAATGACTTGCAAATCTTTTTCAACTTATATTCATTGGAATATACTGCTAAGACGAGATATTTAATGTTCGAACTGAGAAACTAAATTTTTTTTTGGCAAATGATCATTAACTTAGAATTTAACGCCAGCAATACGTAGCAAAAAAGTTGACACAGGGGCATTTTTACCACTGTGTTACTTGGCTTTTCCTTTGAACAACACTCAGTAAACGTTTGTGAACTGAGGAGACCCATTTTTGAAGCTTTTCAGGTGTAATTTTTTCCCATTCTTGCTTGATGTACAGCTTAAGTTGTTCAACAGTCCGGGGTCTCTGTTGTCGTATTTTACGCTTCATAATATGCCACACATTTTCAATTGTAGACAGGTCTGGACTACAGGCAGGCCAGTCTAGTACCCACACTCTTTTACTATGAAGCCACGCTGTTGTAGCACGTGGCTTGGCATTGTTTTGCTGAAATAAGCAGGGGCGTTCATGATAACGTTGCTTGGATGGCAACATATGTTGCTCCAAAACCTGTATGTACCTTTCAGCATTAATGGTGCCCTCACAAATGTGTAAGTTACCCTTGCCCTGGGCACTAATACACCCCCATACCATCACAGATGCAAGCTTTGGAACTTTGCGCCTAGAACAATCCGGATGGTTATTTTCCTCTTTGGTCTGGAGGACTCGACATCCACAGTTTCCAAAAGCAATTTGAAATGTGGACTCGTCAGACCACAGAACACTTTTCCACTTTGCATCAGTCCATCTTAGATGAGCTCAGGCCCAGCGAAGCCGGCGGCGTTTCCGGTTATTGTTGATAAATGGCTTTTGCTTTGCATAGTAGAGTTTTAACTTGCACTTACAGATGTAGCGACAACCTGTAGTTACTTACAGTGGTTTTCTGACATGTTCCTGAGCCCATGTGATGATATCCGTTACACACTGATGTCGGTTTTTGAAGCAGTACCACCTAAGGGATACGAGGTCACGGGCTTTCAATGTTACGTGCAGTTATTTTTCCAGATTCTATGAACCTTTTGATGATATTATAGACCTTAGATAGAGAAATCCCTAAATTCCTTGCAATTGCTCATTGAGAAATGTTGTTCTTAAACTGTTAAGACAATTTGCTCACGCATTTGTTCACAAAGTGGTGACCCTCGCCCCATCCTTGTTTGTGAATGACTGAGCATTTAATGGAAGCTGCTGTTATACCCAAATCATGGCACCCACCTGTTCCCAATTAGCCTGTTCACCTGTGGGATTTTCCAAATAAGTGTTTGATGAGCATTTTTCAACTTTCTCAGTCTTTTTTGCCACTTGTGCCAGCTTGTGAAGCATGTTGTAGGCATCAAATTCCAAATGAGCTCAAATTTGCAAAAAAGAAGAACGTTTTCCAGTTTGAACATTAAGCATCTTGTTTTTGCAGTGTATTCAATTGAATATAGGTTGAAAAGGATTTGCAAATCATTGTATTCTGTTTTTATTTACGATTTACACAACGTGCCAACTTCACTGGTTTTAGGGTTTGTAATAACACAAGCTTGGCACACCTATCTTGGGGCAGTTAGCCCATTCCTCTTTGCAGCACCTCTTAAGCTCCATCAGGTTGGATGATAAATGTTGATTTTCATCCAGTATGTCTCTGTACATTGCTGCATTCATCTTTCCCTCTATCCCGACTGGTGTCCCAGTTCCTTCTGCTGAAGAAAATCCCCACAGCATGATGCTGCCACCACCATGTTTCACTGTAGGGAGGGTATTGGCCTGGTGATGAACGGTGCCTGGTTTCCTCCAAACATGACGCCTGGCATTCACGCCAAATACTTCAATCATAGTCTCATCAGACCAAATAATTTTTTTTCATTGTCTGAGGGTCTTTCAGTTGCATTTTGGCAAACTTTTTACTCAGAAATGGCTTCCGTCTGGCCACTATACCACACAGGTCCGATTGGTGGATTGCTGGAGAGATGATTGTCCTTCTGGAAGGTTCTCCTCTTTCCACAGAGGAATGCTGCATCTCTAACAGTGTGACCATCGGGTTCTTGGTTACCTTCCTGACTTGACTAAGATTAATGCAGCAATGCACAGACACATCCTGGATGAAAATCAATGCTTCCCATCCAACCTGGTGGACGTTGAGGGATGCTGCAAAGAGGAATGGGCAAAACTTCCCAAAGATAGGTGTGCTAAGCTTGTGGCATTGTTTAATGCTAGTATCCAACATTGTGATAACATTTGTAAATCCGACAAGTGGAAATTAATCATAGGTCACATTTATGCCACTTTTACACCAAGCAGTATGGTTCAATTCACCACGGAACCGTTCAGAGTACTGTAGTATATATACAGTGCCGGCCCAAGCCTCCATGGGGCCCTAAGCAAAATTTGATTTTGGGGCCCTCTATTTCTGCCAATAATATTGATTGTTGATCATTCACACACCTACTATAAACTCATTGCGGCTCTGGCAGTGTTGTTTACATTATCCTATTGTCAGCCTGGCATGTCTTTACAAATGACATGTCATTTATAAAGATATGGGGGTGGCCCAGTTAAGAACATAAATAATACCAATGAATGAACGAATGATGTCCAGAGTGCCACATATGGTTCTTAATCTTAAAATGTAGAAAACATTCAGCTACAAGAGAGGCCTGGGGTTGAACAGTCCAAGTGATAAAGCTTTGTATTTACAGTAAAAGTGTCATCTTGTCTCATCAGTCTTGTACATATTAGTCTTTAATTACTAGTTTATATTTTTAGTTAATTGTTCATATTTAATGTTTACTTTGTACAAAGAGAGCGCAGTCTACTGAAGTTAAATTCATCAATAGTTTTCCCCTTTGAAAGGCGCAAGGCAAATTCCTTCCATTTCACCATGTTGCTACAATGATCTTCACTGTTTTCATGCTGTTTCAGCAGTGCACCTATGTTGACCCAATCCCGCTGTCCCTCGGCTGCCAGTTTTAAGGACTTTTTGGGAAATAATTTGCAGCAAAAGCAATAGACTGCATCTTTACTTCTTGAATAAGTCAGCCAGCTACGCTTGACTTTTTCCCCATTGACTAGCTGTCTGTAGGTATAATGACTTCGGCCATCATGCCGTTTGGGGAATGAAAAGTTCTCCTTAATAGACAGTGGTCCTCTGATCACCTGCTCAGTCCTGTCTGAATCTGAGAGTAAAGGAGGCCACTCAGCTGGGTCAACTAGCGGAGCTGATGATGGTCCATGGTGTGAAGGGGACGTTGTGGTGGAAGTTGCTGAGGAAGTGACCAAAGAAAGACAATGACTAAAAAAGAAGGACCTATAAGGTCATTAAATTGCACTGTTGGACATAATTATTAATCTCAGAATGTTCTGCAGTACAATGAGCAATTATAAAGGGTGTTTTGCAGTTAACTTACTAGATAAATCAGCTGTGGTTTCAGACATGGAGGGGACAGTGGGCACAGAGGATGGAGGTGTGTGAGAGAGCACTGTAGAGGATGGAGATGGACCTAAGATGAAATACATACAAACATACATATAGGCACACATATTAATGAGATACTTTGACTATATTAATTTCCCTTCAGGTGTAATGTTTATACTAAGAAATTAAATGTATACTGTATGGTGACAGTCTTTTCCTCACCTGATTCATCACTCACAGTTGAGCCTGAGGATGTGGACTGGCTCTGGGCTGATTATGTACCTCCAAAGTATTTTAACAATGCTCCTGGGGAAGTTTCACATAACTTATGAGTTGATGTAAAAAATAATGTTTATTTTACTCACATAAATTACCGTGCTCTGCTGCAAACAATTTGTGCAAACAACATATCTCACTAGTAACCTGATGCTAAAAACATATTGCTAGCACCGCGCTAGCTAGCTAACGTCACCTAGCTAAAGCTAATTACAGCTACAAATCTCTTTGATAAACTTTTTATTACCAAGTCATGCAAACATACCTTTATCATGGCATTTTTTCTCCTCTTCCACTTTCTTCTTCTTCCTTTTTTCTGCACCTGAAGGATATGTCCTTTTTTTGTGACATTGTTTTGCCTCTATCTGCGCTTTTGATGCCCAGTGCGCACTGGCATTGCACGGCAGGCGGCAAACGTCACAGGTGCAGCAGAGGCCTAGTGGTTAGAGTGTCCGTCCTGAGATCGGTAGGTTGGGAGTTCAAATCCCGGCCGAGTCATACCAAAGACTATAAAAATGGGACCCATTACCTCCCTGCTTGGCACTCAGCATCAAGGGTTGGAATTGGGGGTTAAATCACCAAAATGATTCCCGGGCGCAGCCACCGCTGCTGCCCACTGCTCCCCTCACCTCCCAGGGGGTGATCAAGGGTGATGGGTCAAATGCAGAGAATAATTTCGCCACACCTAGTGTGTGTGTGACAATCATTGGTACTTTAACTTTAACTTTAACTTTACATTTAAAGAGAGGCAGGAAGAATCACTAGGCCTAGATCAGCAGCAGCACTCTGTTGACCTAAAATTGTGTTTTTGTACAATAATATATCTTTGATCATTTAGAAATCATCAGTCAGACTCGTACATGCAAAAAATAAAAAATAAGAATTTTTTGTTATTTGCTTTTGGGGGCCCCCTGGTGGCCGCGGGGCCCTAAGCAAGCGCTTAGTACGCTTATGCCTTGGGCCGGCTCTGTATATATATATATATAGTACTGTGTAATGACATTATCCTAAAACAATAATTGCTTTGAATTATCTGTCATAATCCACCTGTATTTCATTTTCTCCCGCTTATCCTGTTCAGGTCAGCCTATCCCTGCTGACTTTCGGTGACATGTCGCCTCGTTGGCAGTCAATCACAGAGCACACCTGGAGACACAATCATTCATGCTCACATTCATGCTGATACTGACATCAAAATATCTGTACCTGTTCTGTAAAATTAGCTCAACTGTACTGCTTGGTGGAGACACTGTTGGACAAAGCTTCTTCCTTTTTTGGTTGAAATTTTACTTCTTTGTCTCAGTCCCAACCGTGGACACCACAAGAACTAGCTGGATCCTGGGACAGCTGGTAAAGATAAAGAAGTCTGTGCTATTAGTTGGAGACTCTGGGACCTCTAAAACAGCCACCATTCATAACTTTCTAAAGTACCAAAATGCAGACACAAGTGTGAGTTAACTATTAATTCAAGCTTAAACTACAGTCATTCGTTTATTTATTTATTTTTTTCTACCACCAGATTACTTTGACCATCAACCTTTCATCCAGGACAACCTCAATGGACCTTCAGAGGAACTTGGAGGCCAATGTAGAGAAACGAACCAAAGAGATCTATGGTCCTCCCATGGGCAAAAGACTGCTGGTCTTTATAGATGACATGAATATGCCAAAGGTACCACCCAGACCACGCTTATTTTTGACTGTAGAGTGAAAAGCTGACATTTGACAGTACTTTGTTCCCTATACAGGTTGATAGCTACGGCACACAGCAGCCTATTGCACTGCTGAAGCTCTTATTGGACCGAGGAGGTATTTATGACCGCGGGAAGGAGCTCATCTACAAAACCCTCAAAGACCTTGGCTTCATTGCTGCCATGGGGAAGGCAGGAGGTGGAAGGAACGAGGTGGACACCCGCTTTGTTTCCCTCTTCAATGTCTTCAGCATCCCTTTCCCTGAAGTTGAGGCTCTCAACCTAATCTATTGTTCCATTATCAAAGGCCACACCAAAGTAAGTAGTATCGTTTCATAAAGGCTGGGGTGGTCGTCCCTTTCTACTGTATAATTTATTTGACTAAACATTTTAGAACTTTGAGGATGTGGTACAGAAGGTTTGTGATAAAGTCACCTTCTGCACACTGGAACTGTACAACAGCCTTGTCAAAGATCTTCCACCTACTCCAGCGAAGTTCCACTACATTTTTAACCTACGAGACCTATCAAGAGTCTACAATGGACTGACCCTTACTGAGTCTGAAAGGTCCGATCAAGCCAATTAACTTATTTGACGGATGTTACCCCTGTATTATGTGTCTTTGTGTTTACAATGTTGACTTTACTTTACTTTTCAATGTAACAGGTTTTCAACAGTCTCTATATTTGTGCGAGTCTGGAGAAATGAGTGTCTGAGGATATTCCACGATAGACTCATTGATGAGAAAGACAAGAACTTGGTAAATATTATATCATAATAATACACAAAATTTATATATACCGTGATAATAAGTCAGATATTATCACAAATTTGCAAATAAGGGGATAAAATTCGGATTAAATGCCCATCCTTCATCATCTTCATCAGCTTATCCGGAATCGGGGCGCGGGGAAAACAACTCTGGCAGAGACCTCCAGACTTCCCTCTCCAGAGCAACATTAGCAACTTCCTCCTGGGGAATACCGAAACGTTCCCAGGCCAGAGAGGAGATGTAATCCCCCCATCTAGTCCTTGGCCTGCCACGGGGTCTCCTCCCAGTGGGACGTGCAACAAGGACCTCCCTAGGGAGACGCTCGTGAGGCATCCACACGAGATGCCCGAACCACCTGAGCTGGCTACTTTCCAAGCGTAGGAGCAGCGGCTCTACTTCGAGTCTCTCTCGGGTGACTGAACTGCTCACCCTATCTCTAAGGGAAATGCCAGCCACCCTTCTGAGGAAACTCATTTCGTCCGCTTGTATCCGCGATCTTATTCTTTCGGTCATGACCCACACTTCATGACCAAAGGTGAGAGTAGGAATGTAGATAGCTCGGTAGGCCGAGAGCTTTGCCTTCTGGCTCAGCTCTCTTTTTGTCACAAAAATGCGGCAGAGAGACTGCAATACTGCCCCAGCTGCTCCGACTCTCCAGCTGATTTCCTTCTCCATCTTTCCCTCACTCGTGAACAAGACCCCGAGACACTTAAACTCCTCCACCTGGGACAGAGTCTCGTTCTCTACCTGGACTGTACAAACCATCGATTTCCTGATGAGAACAATAGCCTCAGATTTGGAGATGTGCTGATCCTCATTCCAGCCGCTGAACACTCGACTGCGAACTGATCCAGTGAGAGCTGATGTGCCGTCAGGACCACATCATCTGCAAACAGCAAGTGACGCAACCGTTAGCCCCCCGAGACGTACACCCTCGCCGCCATGGTCATGACTCTGCCTAGAAATCCTGTCCATCAAAATCACAAACAGGATAGTGACAGAGCGCAGCCCCGGCGGAGACCAACCCCCACTGGAAACTGATCCGACTTACATCCAAGCACTCGAACACAACTCTCGCTTTGGTTGTACAGAGATTGGATGGCCCTCAGCAGGGTTCCCCTCACCCCGTACTCCCTCAGCACCTCCCACAGCATCTCCTGGGGGACCCGGTCATACGCCTTTTCCAAATCCACAAAGCACATGTAGACTGGATAGGCATACTCCCAGGCCTTCTCCAGGATTTCTACAAGAGTAAAGAGCTGGTCAGTTGTTCCACGACCAGGACGGAATCCACATTGCTCCTGTTGAATCTGAGGTTCAACTATCGGCCGGACCCTCCTTTCCAGTACCTTGGCGTAAACTTTCCCGGGGAGGCTAAGTAGTGTGATACCCCTTTAGTTAGCACACACCCTCTGGTACCCCTTTTTGAATAGGGGAACCACCCCCTCAGTCTGCCACTCTCTCGGCACTGTCCCAGACTTCCACGCAATGTTGAAAAGGCGTATAAGACAGCCCCTCAACACCCAGAGCCTTCAGCATTTCTGGACCGATGTCGTCAACCCCCGGAGCTTTGCCACTTTGGAGTTGTCTAACTACCTTAGTGACTTCACTCCGAGAGATTGACGTCAACACCCAGAGCCTTCAGCATTTCTGGACGGATCTCGTCAACCCCGGAGCTTTGCCACTTTGGAGTTGTCTAACTACCTCAGTGACTTCACTCCAAGAGATTGACGTCTACACCCAGAGCCTTCAGCATTTCTGGACGGATCTCGTCAACCCCCGGAGCTTTGCCACTTTGGAGTTGTCTAACTACCTCAGTGACTTCACTCCGAGAGATTGACGTCGATCCCCCATCATCCTCAGGCTACGCTCCTGACAGGGAGGGTGTGTCTGATGTAGTTAGGTTCAGGAGTTCCTCAAAGTGATCTATCCAACGCCCTACGACTTCCTCACTTGAAGTCAGCATAGTCCCATCCTTGCTGTACACTGCTTGGATGGCTCCCTGCTTCCCCCTCCTGAGGTGCCGTATGGTCTTCCAGAATAGCTTTAGTGCTGCCCGATAGTCCTTCTCCATGGATTCCCCGAACTGCTCCCACACCCTCTGCTTAGCCTCGTCCACAGCCACGGCCGCTGCCCTTCGGGTCTGTCGGTACCTTGCAACTGCCTCCGGAGTCCCCTGGGATAACATACCCCGGTAGAACTCCTTCTTCAGTCGGACGGCTTCCCTGACCACCGCTGTCCACCAGGGTGTTCGAGGGTTACTTCCCCTTGAGGCACCTAAGACCTTCTGGCCACAGCTCGCAGCTGCAGCTTTAGCAATAGAGGCTTTGAACATTGCTCATTCCTGTTCAATGTCCCCAACCTCCACAGGGATGGCAGAGAAGTCCCGCCGGAGGCGGGAGTTGAAGTTCTTCCGGACAGAGGACTCCTGCAAACGTTCCCAGTTCACCCGCACTACACGCTTGGGTTTGCCAGGTCTGTCCAGAGGTTTCCCCTGCCATCTGACCCAACTCACCACCAGATGGTGATCGGTTGACAGTTCAGGCCCTCTCTTCACCCGAGTGTCCAAAACATACGGCCTCACATCAGCTGATACGATTACAAAATCGGTCATTGATCTTTGGCCTAGGGTGCTCTGGTACCAGGTACACTTATGAGCATCCTAATTTTTGAACATGGTGTTTGTTATCGCAAGTCCATGACTATCACAGAAGTCCAATAACAATCCACCACTCAGGTTCAGATCAGGGAGACCGTTCCTCCCAATCACGCCAGTCCAAGTATCACTGTCATTGCCCACGTGTGCGTTAAAGTCCCCCAGCAAGACTATGGAATCCCCTGCCGGCACCCCATACAGGAACCCATGCAAGGTATCCAAGAAGGCCGAATACTCTGAACTCTTGTTTGGTGCGTACGCACAAACAACAGTCAGAGTTTCCCCCCTCCAACTCTAAGGCAAAGGGAGGAGACCCTCTTGTCCACTTGGGTGAACTCCAACGTACAGGCACTCAGCCGGGGACTCGTGAGTATCCCCACACCCACCTGGGCCCTCACACCCTGAGCAACTCCAGAAGTGAACAAGGTCCATCCCTTGTCCAGGACTGTGGTTTCAGAGCCCTTGCTATGCGTCGAGGTAAGACCCACCAGATCCAACCGGTAGCGCTCCACCTCCCGCACTAGCTCAGGCTCCTTCCTCACCAGCGTAGAGACGTTCCACGTCCCAAATGTCAGCCTCTGCTGCCCCGAATTGGTCTGTCTGGAGCCTCCACTTTTACTGCCATCCACTTGGCAACGCACCCGACCCCACTGGTTGCGACCGCGAGTGGTGGGCCCACTAACGGAGGAGATGGTGTGTCCACGTAGCTTCTTCGGGCTGTGGCCGGCCGGGCTCCATGGACAAGCCATGCCTCCGACCCGGGTAACGCATCTTCTCATAGTTTTTTTCATTGGGGGTATCGTAACCCTGATGGGGGGGCATTCGGGTGCTACACCTTGCACAAGGGTGACCCGGAACTATGTAAGGCAGGGGCGTTCAACTCCCTGAGGCTTTATACAAGCCCACATACCACTGGATTAGGTGCCCCAGTTGGGAAATTCACTTTACATATTATTCCCAGTCTGCATTAAACAGTCCACTTACAGTATAGACATTATTTTAAAACACATTCATGTTGTGGGGTTAAGTTTTTATCTGTAGTACCAATACCATGATTTTGTTTTACTTGCAGGTTCAGGGCCTTATAAAGAATTTAGTTGAAGAGAATTTCAAGGCAAACATGGATGATGTTATGAAAGACCCAGTCCTTTTCGGAGACTACAGGACTGCCCTGAGTGAAACTGAACCAAGAGTCTATGAGGACCTGCATGACTATGATACTTCTAAAGTCTTGTTTCAGGTATCATCATGTTATTGTTATGTAATTTTTGCTGTTGGTTTGTTGGTCTGTCTGTCAGTTAGTTATTTAGCAAAATAAGGATTTAAAAGGGCAGATTTTTATGAATTTTTTTTAGGAAATGTCAGAAATGAGATGAGGAACAGGACATTACATTTTCGGGATTATTCTGATCATTTCTACCTTACTTTTACAATCGGAGCTTCAACTTCTATGTGTGTGCATGCTAGTGGACCCGCCTCCACCCACAGAGACAAAGACACAGGATGACTGACAAGAGGCTTCACTACCTTTCTTTCATTCCACTATAGATAGCTCAAAATGTTTTGGGTGGATTTTCCTTAACCTTTGAGAAAATGTCATAAATGCGTTAAGGCACAAGTGATTACATTTTGGGGCTGATTCGGATAACACATGGAAGTACAAGTTGAAAAAATTTAAACATTTTATTTCTGCATTCTACAGGAGATTTTAGAGGAATACAACGATAGAAAGTCAAGGATGAACCTTGTCCTTTTCGATGATGCCCTGGAACATCTGACCCGCGTGCACCGTATCATCCGCATCGATCGTGGTCATGCTCTGCTTGTGGGTGTAGGAGGCTCAGGCAAGCAGTCCATCACTAAGCTGGCTGCCTTCACTGCTGATTGTGAGGTATTGAAACAAAAATATATTATTTGAAATTAAATTCTATTGACACCTAGTTTTTGAATGGTTGCCTGATTAGCTATTTGAAATGGTACACTGTAAGATCATAATTTTTAAATGCATTTCAGTAAATTGTCATTCTGGATTACTCAGGTGTTTGAGATAACATTGAGCAGAGGATATTGCGAATCACACCTTCGTGAAGACTTGAAAACATTATATTTGAAACTGGGCATCGAAGATAAGAAGACTGTGTTTCTCTTCACTGATGCTCATGTCGCTGAGGAAGGTTTTTTGGAACTCATCAATAACATGCTTACGTCAGGTTGAACTTCACTTTTAATATCAGTTTAGTTTGCTTAAGCCCAAACTGACTGTTACTGTGGATATTATGGATAGGCATTGTTCCTGCATTGTTTCCTGATGATGAGAAAGAGTCTGTTCTCAATCAGCTTCGTGACGAGGCCCTTAGAAACGGTTCAGGTCCTTCTAAAGACAGTGTGTGGCAATATTTTGTCAATAAAAGTGCGAGCAATCTGCACATTGTATTAGGCATGTCTCCTGTGGGAGACACCCTGAGGACACGCTGCCGAAACTTTCCAGGTAAACTGGCAAAAAATAAAATGTATCTTGTTGTGAATACAACTTTGTTGATTAGAACCACTTCTGAATCTTTCACAGGACTGATGAACAACACTGTTATAGACTGGTTCTTGCCTTGGCCTCCACAGGCGCTACTTGCTGTAGCTGAGTCTTTCCTTGGTTCGTATAAAACACATTTAAACCTTCATTTGGTTACTTTAATTGCACCTTATAAATAAATAAAACGTAATACAGTTTACATTATTTATTTTCACACACTCATTCCTAAACCTTGAGCATAAACACAAAACTGTTACGTTAAAGAAGACTGATGTGTTACGAATGACGCCATAGCCTTATTTTTTTTTTACTCAATCAGGAGGATTTTATAATGGAACAAAAGAGTTATAATAATGTTTACAGAGTTTTGGTATGTTATGGTGACTGGGTGATTGCCTACCTTACTGCTTGTTTTGTTGATACTTCTAACTGAATGTCATGTTTTTGCTGTGCTTTTGGCAAATCTACAGGTGAAAGTGAAATGATTCCTCGGGAACATGCTCACTCTGTTATAGCGCATGTCTGCATGGTCCATCGATCTGTGGGAGAATACAGCATACTGTTCCTGCAGAAACTTAGACGTGCTAACTATGTCACTCCAAAGAACTACTTGGACTTTATTAGCACTTATTCGAGCCTCCTGAAAGAAAAAGACGAGTATATTCTGGGTAAAAGGATGGAATATATTTGAATTATCACATTTCCAAACAGTTTCCAAAAGTGACAACATGTTTGCGTGTTCTAGCGCAGTGCAAACGCCTCGAGGGGGGGTTGGATAAGTTGAAGGAAGCCAGTGTGCAGCTGGATGAGCTAAATATCAAACTGGCAGAACAGAAGGTGGTCCTCGCTGAAAAGTCATCAGCTTGTGAGATCATGCTGAAGGAGATTGCCTCCAACACGACTGTAGGTCAGTGAAAGCCAATCTTCAGACCCTAACAGCTTAAAATAATGGTTGAAAAACTAACCAAACACTTGTTATGAACACAAACTCTTCCTTCCAGCTGAGGAGAAGAAAATGCTGGCAGAAGAAAAAGCCAAAGAGATTGAGGAGCAAAACAAAGTGATTGCTGTTGAGAAGTTAGAAGCAGAAACTTCCCTGGCTGAAGCTCTGCCACAATTAGAAGCAGCTCGGATTGCCTTGCAAGACCTCGATAAATCTGATGTCACTGAGATCAGGTCAACTTTCTCTCTGACTCTGAGGAATACATTGTCCAAATAAACACTGACCTACACTCTTTCTGAAGAATTAATGTCAATGGCACTCCAATCTACTTTTTACTTCTGCTTCGTTGTGCAGATCATTTGCAAAGCCGCCCAAGCAAGTGCAGGTGGTGTGTGAGTGTATCCTTGTGCTGTGTAAAAAAAAGGAAATCAACTGGCAAGCCGCTAAGGCGATGATGTCAGATCCTGGCTTCTTGCGTTCACTAATGGAAATGGACTGTGATGCCATTGGTCCCAACCAGGTGAAGACCGTCAGAGGTGGGTAGACTTCATAAGTAATTGGATAGCAATGGTAATTCTCTGCTACGATGATTTATTTGAGAGTTCTGTTTTATAGGCTTTCTGAAAAACCTTGGGACCTCCCTTGAGGAGATGCAATCCATCAGCAAGGCGGGGTCAGGAATGTTCAAATTTGTGGAAGCCGTCGTGGGTTACTGTGAAGTTGCTCGGGAGATAAAGCCCAAAAGAGACAAAGTAAGTGAAACTACCGAAGACATTTTCAGTGTCTTTTGAGAGGAAATACAGAATGAACATTCACATGTGACTTATATTTGCAGGTGGCGCGTCTCGAAAGGAACTTCTTTCAGAGTAAGAAGGAGCTGGAGCTCATTCAGACTGAGCTTAATGATATCCAGAGGGAGTTGAAGGCACTTGGAGAAAAATATCAAACTGCTATTGCGGAAAAACAGAAACTCCAAGAGGAGGCTGAGCTCATGGAGAGGAGACTGATAGCTGCTGACAAACTTATCTCTGGTCTGAGCTCTGAGAACGTGAGGTGAGATGTCAACTAACTAACTTTAGCATATTTATTTCGTTATTTCTTAAGTTGCTTTTTTCAGGTGGACACAGGACTTAGAGGAGCTAAAACATATTTCGTTATTTATTTGGTTGCACTTTTCAGGTGGACACAGGACTTAGAGGAGCTGAAGCAACGCCGTGTGCGTCTCCTGGGTGACTGTCTGATCGCTTCAGCGTTCCTGAGCTATGAGGGAGCCTTCAGCTGGGATTTCAGAAATGAGATGGTGTATGAAACATGGGTTGAGGATGTGAAGGAAAGAGGCATTCCCTTGAGCCAGCCTTTCAAAGTGGACAATCTGTTAACTGATGAGGTGGAAATCAGCAAGTAAGAAAGAGTAACTTTTCTATACTGTTTTTATCTTCATTTTGGCTGGACATCACTGTGACCACAAGGAAAACTATATTGTCTTATAAACCTTGGATTACAGGTGGGGTTCAGAGGGTTTGCCTCCAGATGAGCTATCAGTGCAGAATGGGATCCTCACAACGAGAGGCAGCAGATTCCCCATGTGTATCGACCCTCAACAACAAGCCCTTAACTGGATTAAAAAGAAGGAGGCACGCAATAACCTAAAGGTATAGCAAGTACTGAACACTTATGCAAAGTTTCTGCACATAACCGCCCCAGAATTAGAGTTTCAACAATCGTAGCAATTTATATGACCTTTTGTCCATAGATCTCTTCCTTCAATGATCCAGACTTTCTGAAACAGTTGGAGATGGCCATTAAATATGGCTTCCCCTTCCTTTTCCAAGATGTAGATGAGTACATAGACCCTGTCATTGACAACGTCCTGGAGAAAAATCTCAAAGGAGCAGAAGGCAGGCAGGTCATCATGCTGGGTGACAAAGAGGTGGACTATGATCCCAACTTTAAGCTTTACCTCAACACAAAACTAGGAAACCCCAAATTTTCTCCATCTGTGTTTGGAAAAGCTATGGTTATCAATTATACTGGTGAGATCATTTGGTTTGACAACCACTTTTTGCGTGCAATGTGTCCAGTGTCTGATCTGTCTGTGTTCCATTTAGTAACCCTTAAGGGTCTGGAGGACCAATTGCTCAGTGTCATAATGGGCTTTGAGAAGAAGGAGCTGGAGGAGCAGCGTGAGTTTTTGATCCAAGAGACCAGTGACAATAAGAAGCTGCTGAAGAACCTTGGTGACACACTGCTCAGGGAACTGGCCACATCCACAGGGAACATGTTGGATAACACTGAGCTGGTCTACACGTTGGAAGAAACAAAGTCCAAATCTAGTGAGGTCAGTTCGTTAAACGCCAAGAAGAACTTAAGTTGGTCAACCTTTTTGATTATTTCCATGGTTTGATTATTAGGTGTTTGAGAAACTGAAGTTGGCTGTGACGACATCAGTGGATATTGATGTGCTCAGAAACGGGTACCGGCCAGCTGCCAAGCGTGGTGCTGTTTTGTTCTTTGCACTGACAGAAATGGCTCTGGTAAACAGCATGTACCAGTATTCTCTCGCCTCCTATCTGGAAGTCTTTGACTTTTCCCTGCGTAAATCTCCAGCAAATTCTGCTCTGCCAAAAAGACTGAATAACATTATGAACAGCCTGACATACAATGTTTATAATTATGGTTGCACAGGTAAGGCACCTGTACCGTACGTAAAAATTTGCAGTATCCATGTCTAATTTGTTTACTGAATGAGACAAGAGTCTTCTGTTTATCCTCAGGTCTGTTTGAAAAACACAAGCTGCTCTTCTCCTTCAACATGACGATCAAGATTGAGCAGGCGGAAGGTCGTGTACCTCAGGAGGAGTTGGAGTTTTTCATCAAAGGTGAAATAACACATCATGAAACTCTACACTACATCAGTGAACAAGAAGCAAATATTTTAAATTTTTTAAGGTAATCTGTCACTGGAAAAGACTTCACGTCAAAAGACTTGTAATTGGCTGCCTGATGCTGGCTGGGAAGATATAGTAAAACTATCAGAGCTTTTTCCTGAGCAGTTTGGTTCTCTACCTGATGAGGTTGGCAGGAATTCCGCAGAATGGCAGTCAGTAAGTTATGGCTACCTAATTATTACTTTGATACATATCATCTGGTTCCTTGTACTGAATTCAGTTTTTCATCACAGTGGTATGACTTGGATGCACCAGAACAGGCTCTTATACCAATGAAGTATGACGAGAAGCTGACTGACTTTCAGAAGCTGCTCCTGCTGCGTTGTTTCCGTGTTGATAGAGTCTACAGAGCTATCACAGATTACGTCACTGTCACTATGGGCGAGAGGTAACAATTTTTGACCATCACTATGGGCGAGAGGTAACAATTTTTCACCTTTATGTCGTATCAACACAAACACAGATGCATTAGAACATGCTCTCGGTGCTAAAATTATCTCATTTCACACAAGTGTAATTTCAAAACAGTCTATGTCTAGACAAAAACGCATTCATCTAAGTCATGCACATTTTGTCCTATTAGAAGCCCTTTGGCCATAAGTATGAGTGAGTGTGAATGGTTGTTGAGGGACTCTGAGAACATTGAGAGGATCCTGTTTAGGTGTTCTCGGAATCTAGTTTGGTTTAATCCCAGATGTCTTCCTGGTGAGATGTTTTGACTCCTTGGGTACTGCCCTGACACACTGGAGGGACTATGAAGCCTTACAGCTGGCCTGGTAATGCCTCATAATCTCCCTAGTGGAATTGCAGGAGGTGGTTGGACACATGAAAGTCTAACTGAGATTGTGGCTCCTGTGGCCTGGATAAGCGGAAGAAAATGGGTGCATTAAATGTTATAAACAGATAACAAAAATGTTATACTGATGAGTGTCAAAATCATGACTTAAATCCTCCATGTCTTTTTTATCTTAGATATGTGCAACCTCCTGTGATCAGTTTTGACGTAATTCATGAGCAGAGCACCCCGTTCTCCCCCATTGTCTTCATCCTAAGCCCTGGTTCTGATCCAGGTAGTGACCTCATGAAACTGGCAGAAAGGACTGGCTTTGGAAGCAAGTTCAAGTTCCTCGCAATGGGTCAAGGCCAGGAGAAGGTACCAAGGATTTAGTTTCTATATCACACTGACATGTAGAGGGTCCTTTTTGGTTTATGGCAATTCAGGATACAGGTTTATTAGATTCTTATAGATTGGTAAAGTATTACAGATACACAGATTGATAGACATCACCTCCCTGTTCCAACCCAGAATGCAGTAGAGACTGAGGCAACATCTGCTAGGTGATTGCACCTTACAGAATAGATCCACACTAAACCCAGAACAGATTTGCCTTTTGATGGAACTTTGCCTTAACACTACATACTTTTCAATTCATGGCAACGTTTTACCGACAAAAACATGGTTTGTGCCATGGGATCACCTGTATCCCCAATAGTAGCGAACCTTTACATGGAGGACATGGAAAACAGAGCTGTGAGCTATTTTAAGGGAACAGCACCATGTCATTGGTACAGATGACACATGGGTGAAAATCAGAAACCAAGCACATTAACTCAGTGGACAAAAATAACAAGTTCACACGTGAGGATGTCAAAGACAGTAAATTGCCTTTTTTGGACTGTGATGTCCACATTGGATAAATCGGGGGCCTCCATATTGGGGTTTACCCAAAACCCACACATACCGATTAATACCTACTTTTTGACTCACACCACCCACTGGAACACAAACTGGGCATTATCAGAACCCTACAGCACAGCACTGATAATGTTCGTACAAACCCACAGGCCAAAGAGAAAGTGCTTAGGCTTTTGAGGGAAGCTATCAAAACCTGTAGTCACCCCAGCTGGTCATTTGTGGAAAGTGCTTCCAGTTCCAGAAATAACAAGAACAGAGTGGATGAGCTGGAAAAAGTTGACAGATGCTAACATATTGTCATTCTACATGTATCATGTCTATCTGAGAAACTCAGAATAATTGTTAACCAACATAACATCCCAGTACACTTCAAACCAAGCAACACCCTGAGACAGAGACTGGTGCATCCTAAAGACCGGACACCTCACACCCACAAAAACAATCTGGTGTAATGATAATTGCACTGATTCATATATTGGGGAAACAAAACAACCACTAAACCAACATATGGCACAACGTAGACGGGCAAACTCTTCAGGCCAAGACTCAACTGTCTCCCTGCACCTCAGGTAGAAACAACACTCCTTGAGAACAAAAATGTATAGATTCTGGACAGGGAGGACGGATGGTACGAAAGAGGAGTGAGGGAAGCCATCTATGTCAAGGTTGAAAAACCATCCTTGAACAGAGGAGGTGGTCTGTGACACCACCTGTCTCCCACGTAGAACCCCTTTCAACTATTCCTAAAAGACTCTGCAATTTAGAATCCAACAAATAACAGGAGTTGGAAATTCTGGTCACCTTCTGTGACCAGAATGTCATTTGTGTCATTTGTTTACAACTGAATGGAAAGATTACGCGGGGGATTCCGACTATTTTGGACTGGTAGTAGTCGATCCACAGCAATCGTTCTGCCACACAATACCTCAATGCTAACGAGGGGAATTTATTCTTCAACGACTGTCGTTGGCTTTAGCAGTTAGGATTGCTCGTTAGCACTAAAACAGTTGTTTTTCTCACTACGATAAGGTAAAACCATCCTTGCCCAGGCACACTCTCCTGTTTTTTGGACTATAAATATTTGGGGTTTTAGCACCAGCCGCTGGACTAGATTTGACCAATCTAAGTCTATGAGCACGGACTGATGAAGCCTACTCGAATGAGCGACGAAACATCTTCCAAGACAAACCAAGCAGTCCAGTTGCGATCGATTGAATGCCCTGAGATAACCATGACCTGGATGAATGAAAACCTTTAGAGACACAGATTGATAGAGTAACGCATCAAAAACAATTATATCAGTGTTACCCCGCCACTTTGCGAATACTTATTATGGTAAAATTGTAAATAGATTTTTTTTTTATATACATGTATTATAACATCTATTTGATATTACCAGCCGTCTACCGCATGCAGCAATGAAGCCTTTGCCCACGTAACGTTGTGCACAGCACACAATTGGCTGATGGCAGACCAATCACAGAGCACTGTGTTCTCTGTCATGGCAACTGATTACCTCAGCTACATCGAGCCACCTCTTTGCTTTGGCTCCGTGTACTGTAGCTTGTGAAAATTTTTGTGAAAACATTTGAACTAATTTGAATCTCTACGATGTCATCCAAACGTTCTGCACCGTCTTCTGGCATGTAACCTACGCCCCAGAGGAAACTGCTTACCATTGGAGAATAGGTGAACCTCCCCATTGCCATGCTAAAAATGGGAAACTTTGCTACAAGCTTCTATCTGATAGTGTGGAGGGTTTATAAAAACCTAAAATGCATACGATATATTTATATCGTATTTTCTGTACTATAAGCCCCTACTTTTTTCCTCGCTTTAAAACATGTGGCTAATAAAACGGTGCAGTTAATTTATGGATTTTTCTTTGCGAACAGCCATAATGTTTTTTTTTCAACATCCATCCATCCATCCATTTTGTCCCTTACATATAGTTTTTGTATTACACCAACAGAGACATGAAAATGTGTGTTATTGTTTGTGCTATGGCTCTGACTTTTGGACAAGTTTGCTCACTGAAAGTGATAAGTGTTGAAAATACACTTCCTGTTTCGTGCCCTGAACAGAAAGTATAACCGTCCACAGTGTTTCTGCTTGAAATGATTCTTCTTTCATCACTTCAAGCTATGTTTGTAAGTTTTACAGTATAACTAAAACAACTCATACTTAAACCGTGCCATGTGTGATGTCTGTAGGAGTGCTATCATAATCAAGCTAGCGTCGTTAGCATTAGCAAATATGCTAACATGTTTACAAGCGTCTGTGTCTGTGTTATTACCTTACAATGGCATTCTTCTTGTATTGTTTCCGTTTTCTTAAATTCACCAAAACGTCAGGTGTGGAGTTATTGAGTTTGTTTAGCTGATTGGAGAGCTAGCCTCCGCAGCTAGTGGATCCATGACGATGACTTCTCTTTTGTTTGATCAGCCGTTTTACTGCCAGGTTACAGACACCGTTTGGAAATAAACATTTACAAAATCCTTCATAGAGAGATATATCTGCGGCTTATAGTCTCGTGCGGCTAATATCCCGGTATGTAAAAATATGTATTTCTTCTCAAATTCGGCGGGGGCTCTATTGCTCGGAAAATACGGTAAACTCCCACGTTAATCGAGGGGACACTGTAACTACACAATTGTTTTACCGTTCCACAGTATGAAAGGGGAACTGCACTATTTTTTTTAATTGTTCCTATAGTTCACAATCCTGAAATTGCTTTCTAACATATAAAAATCGTCTCGTTCTTGGTGGGTAGTAATGCAGCTAATGGGAGCAATCAATTCTTCCACTAAATCACTTTAAAAATGCATTAAAAAACCGTCAACAATACTTAATTTGCGTTTCGTAATCTGTATGATAACCAAACTGTAGCAGCATTGTTATTGTCAGAGCGAACACTGAGGAAATCTTTTTCTAACGTACTAAAACATCGGCGTGCTACAGTATTAGCCGCAAGAGCTAACTACGGCAAGAGATAAGCTAGCTTCTACGTCAGCACGAAACCCGTTTGAGTTTGTAATGAACAACACTGCGATAGGACACCAATCTGTACAGACTGAAAAAAAAGGAACAATCATATTACAGTATTTGTAAAATATTAGCCCACATTTTATGTTTTGCTTGTACACAGTTAGCCAGACAGCGCATGCTACATGTATAATACAAGCATGATGTGCTGTGCGTATCATGATTATTATGAAATGTGACTCACTTGATGGACAGTTGTCTGTTTGGTCCAGCTGGCCAGGGACGTTTTTTCCGGTTAATTATAGGTAAGCAATCTACTTATGTCAAAATAGCTTGGTTTAATGTTCCACACTTTGCAGTTTCAATTCACTTTCACCTCACTCTCTCGACTTTCATCTGTTCCAACGTCTCACACTTCCTTCGTACCAGCTTCTAGAAGCAGTAGTTCATCCTCCATGAATTCAGATTCAAAAAGATAAGGTTGTGAATCCCTAATTGTCCAAAAATAGTCGTCTTCGTTGTTTGTTACTGAATCTGCTATGATTAGAACACACTTGCGTGTTTGTATCCGGAAGGGGTTGTTGCCAAAAGTCAGAAGTGCGCTGCTATGGAAACAGAAATAAATGCGCCAAAGAATTAGTTCTGGCAATGATTAAAATGATCAAAATACGGTAAATATTGCACATATTACATATTGTTATGTACGTGTCTTTTACTACACTATGTATAGACTTGCAGTGTGTATACAAAATGTTGATGGAGGGTTTTTAAGTTGTTTTAGAGGGCTTTGAAGGCTACAACGGTGACTCCCATTACCCGCATCTTCCAAGTGTTTTTTATCATCTTTAAACCCCTCTCCCAAAAAAAAGACATGTGTGTTCTTGTCTTTCATAATGATTGTGAACGATAGGCAAAATTCCAAAAAAAGTGCAGTTCCCCTTTAACATTCGCATGTCAGGAATGAGTGAGATGCAACTGTAATGTCTTATGGAAAGTTCTGGGAGGGGGTTTCATTGACAAGAATTACGTTTGTACTTATTGTTGCGTGAACTGAGTTAACACCACTGTACATGCATTATCGGTCCTTCTGTCAAGGGAACGGTCTATGGTACGGTATGTTTTACTTGAGCTCTAATGCGAATGTGGTATGGACAAAGGACTTGCCTAAAATTACTACAAAAAACATTCAGTACAGTAATTCCAAATATACAATAGTGAGTTGATGCACCTGTGTGCATTTGTGGATGCCACGTCTCCACAGTTTGTGGGGAAAAAAAGTATATTTTATGAAGATTTTTGTGACATCTGAGCTGGTAAGCAAATGTATCTAACCCATTAGATTGCATTTTTATTACAACATATGTGACCCCGAAAGGGACAAGCGGTAGAAAATGGATGGATGGATATGTGAAAAGTTGCCCAATGATGTCCTAATATTGCATACCTCATAAGTTCTTTACTGTACAGGCTTTGGTCTGATTATACAAACTGTGCACTAAGGGCCTGAGATACTAATATCCCAAAAAACAAATGCTAGATAGTGTTAGCAAAGTAAAACATTACACATACTATTAGTGGGTGTGTTGCTGATGATCTGGCAAGAGTGCATAGTCAAGAAGTGCAAAAGTGGGGCAGACTGTGTTACTTGAATTAGGATTTTGTGTGTTTTACCGGCTGTCACCATGGAGGTACTCATTTCCCTCAACATTTATGGCATCATGCTCCAATCTGCGGTTGTCTGCTATGTTGTGGAATGTGCAGCACACAAGTATAATTTGTGTCACCTTTTTTGGCCTATCAAAATCCCTCTTTCAGTGCAATCTGGATTGCAGAAAATACTTTTTACCACACGGAAGGTGCACTCTGGCCAATAACTGTGATGGATAGCTGGAATGATCCAAACACAATTGAAAATGTAGCAGCAGTTCATTCTCCTTTTGTATATTCAAATTAAAAAAGATAAGGTTGTGAATCCTCATTTGTCCAAAAATAGTCGTCTTTGTTATCCAAGTCTGCCGTAATTACATCACACTCTCGTTTTTGTTTGCGGAAGTAGAAACACACAGTAGATGCCGGAAGTCGGATGTGCGCTGCTATGGAAACGGAAATAAATCCAACAGAGAAGGAAGTCCCGCTAGTGATTAAACTGACCAAAATACGGTAAACATTGTACATAATACATATTGTTATGAACGTGACTGTTGCTACATTATATATAGATTTGCAGCGTGTATATAAAACGTTGATGGAGGGTTTTGAAGGCTACAACAGTGACTCCCATTAGTCGCATCTTGAAAGCGTTGTTCATCATCTTTAAAATCCAAAAATAAAAAAGACGTGTGTTTTTGTCTTTCATAATGTTTGTGAAGCATAGGCAAAATTCCCCAAAAAGTGCAGTTCCCCTTTAAAGGTATCTACTTTTGGAGTACCTTTTGGTCTGATTGTTGTTAACAGTCTGCTCCAGCATTATTATAATATGAAAATACATCTCAAATAAACCTCCAATACATTAATTGCAGGATGAGTAGAAAACATCTAATCAATTACCAAGTTATTCTCACCAATAAATTATACATTACAATACCTAATTTAAAAGGAAGTGGATAAGTGGATGGCATGTTCTTTTTGTCCTCCTTCTAAAGGTTGCACTTCACCTTCTGGAGCTCGCAGGGGCCCGTGGTCAGTGGTTGATGCTACAGAACTGCCACCTGCTGGTAAAGTGGCTGAAAGATTTGGAGAAATGCTTGGAGATGATTACCAAGCCCCACCCAAACTTTCGTCTTTGGGTGACAACCAACCCTATTGACAACTTTCCAATAGGCATCCTTCAAAAGTCTCTAAAGGTGAAATGTCAGCCCTTTTTTGGTATAGACACTTTTTAACACCGCTTTTGAAATAGTCACTTTACAATGCTGGGTGTATATGCTGCAGGTGGTGACTGAGCCTCCAAATGGTCTGAAGCTCAACATGAGAGCCACCTACTCTAAAATTTCAAGTGACATCATGACTGGATGCCCGCACTTAGCCTTTCGCAGCCTGGTCTATGTGCTGTCCTTCTTCCACGCCGTGGTGCAAGAGCGGCGCAAGTATGGCAAAATTGGCTGGAACGTATCCTACGACTTCAGCGAGTCTGACTTCTTGGTAAGTGGCACAAAGAGCCATTCGGATGGCTGAATCGAGTCTTACCTCAGTGTTGTAACTGTGCTCAACAGGTGTGTTTAGAGATTTTGAACACCTACCTGACCAAATCTCACTCACAACGAGAGACTAACATTCCCTGGGGGAGTATTAAATACCTTATTGGCGAGGTAAGCTTTGTGTGATTTGAATACAGTGCTCCCTTATTTATTACATTACGTGTTAGTGAGATTCCAGAAAGTTTGGACACATATTAATATTAATTATTAATATCATACACTAGGTCTGCAACAGGTAGTCGACATAATCGACAATGTTGATAATTAAAATTCATCGACAAAGATTGTCGATGAGTCGCTCAATAGAATTTTAACTGATAGATCGCCAGGAATGTTCATGTTTACACTTGCATTCCTTTAAATGGACAATTGTGGCTAACTTACTATAACAAAACTGAATAAAATACATTTTGCACTGAATGCCATGTTTAAAGGACATCTTGCACTTTCAGTCAATTAATTTACATTTCACTGTGGTTATGTACTTTGCGTAATAATGTGATACCATTTGTTTCTCAGAAATGTGTTTTTGTAACAATTGAATTTATGATAAGTTTTAGAAATGACTTAAAATCAAGTCGCAGACTCAACATCAAACTCAAACATCTACAGCAGATCATAAACAATAATGTTTTAACTAGTCGACTAATCGAAAAAAAAATCGCTGACTAGCCGACTATTAAAATAATGGTGAGTTGCAGCCCCAATATACACATTCAATGTCTTTATTAGCCCTCCACACATCTTTCACTGGCACTTATTGGGGACGGCGTGGCGCGGTTGGGAGAGTGGCCGTGCCAGCAACCTGAGGGTTCCTGGTTCAATCCCCACCTTCTACCAACCTGGTTACATCCGTTGTGTCCTTGAGCAAGACACTTCACCCTTGCTCCTGATGGGTCGTGGTAAGCGCCTTGCATGGCAGCTCCCGCCATCTGTGTGTGTGAATGGGTGAATGTGGAAATAGTGTCAAAGCGCTTTGAGTACCTTGAAGGTAGAAAAGCACTATACAAGTATAACCCATTTACCATTTTACAAACCCCGTTTCCATATGAGTTGGGAAATTGTGTTAGATGTAAATATAAACGGAATGCAATGATTTGCAAATCCTTTTCAACCCATATTCAATTGAATGCACTACAAAGACAAGATATTTGATGTTCAAACTCATAAACTTTATTTTTTTTTTTGCAAATAATAATTAACTTAGAATTTCATGGCTGCAACACGTGCCAAAGTAGTTGGGAAAGGGCATGTTCACCAATGTGTGACATCACCTTTTCTTTTAACAACACTCAGTAAACGATTGGGAACTGAGGAAACTAATTGTTGAAGCTTTGAAAGTGGAATTCTTTCCCATTCTTGTTTTATGTAGAGCTTCAGTCGTTCAACAGTCCGGGGTCTCCGCTGTTGTATTTTACACTTCATAATGCGCCACACATTTTCGATGGGAGACAGGTCTGGACTGCAGGCGGATCAGGAAAGTACTCGCACTCTTTTTTTACGAAGCCACGCTGTTGTAATACGTTCTGAATGCGGCTTGGCATTGTCTTGCTGAAATAAGCATGGGCGTCCATGAAAAAGACGGCAGCATATGTTGTTCCAAAACCTGTATGTACCTTTCAGCATTAATGGTGCCTTCACAGATGTGTAAGTTACCCATGCCTTGGGCACTAATGCACCCCCATACCATCACAAATGCTGGCTTTTGAACTTTGCGTCGATAACAGTCCGGATGACACAATGTCGAATATTTCCAAAAACAATTTGAAATGTGGACTCGTCAGACCACAAAACACTTTTCCACTTTGCATGAGTCCTTCTTAGATGATCTCGGGCCCAGAGAAGCCGGCGGCGTTTCTGGATGTTGTTGATAAATGGCTTTCGCTTTGCATAACAGAGCTTTAACTTGCACTTACAGATGTAGTGACCAACTGTATTTAGTGACAGTGGTTTTCTGAAGTGTTCCTGAGCCCATGTGGTGATATACTTTAGAGATTGATGTCGGTTTTTGATACAGTGCCGTCTGAGGGATCGAAGGTCACGGTCATTCAATGTTGGTTTACGGCCATGCCGCTTACGTGGAGTGATTTCTCCAGATTCTTTGAACCTTTTGATGATATTATGGACCGTAGATGTTGAAATCCCTAAATTTCTTGCAATTGCCCTTTGAGAAACGTTGTGCTTAAACTTTTTGACTATTTGCTCACGCAGTTGTGGACAAAGGGGTGTACCTCGCCCCATCCTTTCTTGTGAAAGACTGAGCATTTTTTGGGAAGCTGTTTTTATACCCAATCATGGCACCCACCCGTTCCCAATTAGCCTGCACACCTGTGGGATGTTCCAAATAATAAATAAATAAATGTTTGATGAGCATTCCTCAACTTTATCAGTATTTATTGCCACCTTTCCCAACTTCTTTGTCACGTGTTGCTGGCATCAAATTCTAAAGTTAATGATTATTTGCAACAAAAAAAAAAGTTTATCAGTTTGAACATCAAATATTCTGTCTTTGTAGCATATTCAACTGAATATGGGTTGAAAATTATTTGCAAATCATTGTATTCCGTTTATATTTACATCTAACACAATTTCCCAACTCATATGGAAACGGGGTTTGTACTTCTAAACACTTCGTATGCTCTTAAAACACGTCATACACTTTAAAACAGACCTAACTTTAGCATGAAACTTTAGTGAGTACTCAAATCTCAATATAGACAATGGTACTTTAAAATCCGTGATGGCGAAGGAACACTGTACATCATAGCACTTGTTGTTCTGGCTGTGTATTTCAAATGTCTACGTTGTTTCACAGGTGATGTACGGTGGACGGGTCATAGATAGCTTTGACCGCAGGATCTTGACTGTCTACATGGATGAGTACTTCGGAGACTTCCTCTTTTACGACTTTTGCCGCTTTCACTTCTTCAAAAGCCACGATGTAGACTACAAGGTTCCTCCGAATGGACCCAGGACAATATACATTGGTCTGGTTTAATTGCGTCACTCAAGATTGCTTTACTTTTAATAGTCCGACAGTCATTATTCACAACATGTTATTGGTTACAGATGAGATCGAGTCCCTGCCGTTGGCAAACACGCCTGAGGTGATGGGTCTTCATTCCAATGCAGAGATAGGGTACTACACACAGGCAGCTAAAGACATGTGGTTGCATTTAATTGACCTGCAGCCTCAGACCGGTACGACACTTCTCATCTTCCATTTCTTTCAGTTGTTTTTGTCACTTTTCAGACACTCTACTGTGTTCCAGGTGAGTCTGGTGGAAGCATCAGCAGGGACGAGTACATCACTCAGGTGGCCCAGGACATCCAGAACAAGCTGCCTGCAATATTTGATCTGGATGTTATCCGTAAGAAGTTTGGCACTGAGGTCTCCCCAACGTCAGTGGTCTTGCTTCAAGAACTGGAGCGCTTTAACAAGCTAGTGGCCCGCATGAAGCGATCTCTGGCTGAGCTGCAGAGGGTGAGAGGGTTTGTCTCTCACAGGCCTACTTTGGTACTGATTGTGTGTGTGTGTGTGTGTGTGTGTGTGTGTGTGTGTGTGTGTGTGTGTGTGTGTGTGTGTGTGTGTGTGTGTGTGTTTAGGCCTTGGCTGGTGAGGTGGGCATGAGCAGTGAGCTGGATGAAGTCGCTCGAGCCCTTTTCAATGGCCAGATCCCTGCTATTTGGAAGAAGTTGGCACCTGACACGCTCAAGTCCCTGGGCAACTGGATGATTCATTTCAAGAGACGATTTGAGCAGTATCACTTCTGGGTGAGCAATAATGTTTATACAGTAATTACTAGGGGTGTCTTAGATTAGTCGATGATTCGATTCGAAGGAGTCTGATTAGATGATCAACCTCTCAATCAAATCATCGGAACCCCCTCCTCCCTAAGTGAAGAAAGGCGAGTTCAGTACAGTGTAACTTCAATTTACAAAAACTCTCCCTTGAGCAAAACTTTCCATTCACAAAACACCACCTGGGCAAACATCTGCTTCAGTGTACAAACCTTGTTTTAGGATTTTCTCTGCAGTATGTCCGGTAATATTTTTGTGCAGGCTCAAGCTGCGTTTCCATTACCCGTAGAAATGCGCAAAACCTAAATATCGCAATGAGAAACTGTTCATGGAAACACCCATATTTTGAAAAACCTCTCAAATATGACAAAAAAATGTTTACGCCCTCATGAAGTAGTTTTTCAGACGTTTCGATATTGAAGTTTTACAAAAGCATGATTGAAAACTTGTTTTGCATTGACATTCACTGCTGACCAAGTTGACATCCATAATATACAATTCCTCTCACCCCATGCACGAAACTGTGGAGGCCCTGAGTAGCTCCTTTAGCATAAGACTTTCTATCCACAGCCATAAGACTTTACAACGCACTTGTGTGATAACTGTGATCTTTTTTCATCAATATAGATGTTTGCATTTTTTATTTTATTTTATATTTTATTTATCTATACATATTACTGCGCAATATGTAGTTTTATTACTATTTTTTTTGTCTGTCACTATGTTTCACTTCTGTTACTGTATGTACAAACCGCGTTTCCATATGAGTTGGGAAATTGTGTTAGATGTAAATATAAACGAAATACAATGATTTGCAAATCATTTTCAACCCATATTCAGTTGAATATGCTACAAAGACAACATATTTGATGTTTAAGCTGATAAACTTTTTTGTTTTGCAAAAATCATTAACTTTATAATTTGATGCCAGCAACACGTGACAAAGAAGTTGGGAAAGGTGGCAATAAATACTGATAAAGTTGAGGAATGCTCATCAAACACTTATTTGGAACATCCCACAGGTGAACAGGCAAATTGGGAACAGGTGGGTGCCATGATTGGGTATAAAAGTAGATTCCATGAAATGCTCAGTCATTCACAAACAAGGATGGGGCGAGGATCACCACTTTGTCAACAAATGCGTGAGCAAATTGTTGAACAGTTTAAGAAAAACCTTTCTCACCCAGCTATTGCAAGGAATTTAGGGATTTCACCATCTACGGTCCGTAATATCATCAAAGGGTTCAGAGAATCTGGAGAAATCACTGCACGTAAGCAGCTAAGCCCGTGACCTTCGATCCCTCAGGCTGTACTACATCAACAAGCGACATCAGTGTGTAAAGGATATCACCACATGGGCTGAGGAACACTTCAGAAAACCACTGTCAGTAACTACAGTTGGTCGCTACATCTGTAAGTGCAAGTTAAAACTCTCCTATGCAAGGCGAAAACCGTTCATCAACAACACCCAGAAACACCGTCGGCTACGCTGGGCCTGAGCTCATCTAAGATGGACTGATACAAAGTGGAAAAGTGTTCTGTGGTCTGACGAGTCGACATTTCAAATTGTTTTTGGAAACTGTGGACGTCGTGTCCTCCGGACCAAAGAGGAAAAGAACCATCCGGATTGTTATCGGCGCAAAGTTGAAAAGCCAGCATCTGTGATGTGGTGTATTAGTGCCCAAGACATGGGTAACTTACACATCTGTGAAGGCGCCATTAATGCTGAAACGTACATCCAGGTTTTGGAGCCACATATGTTGCCATCCAAGCAACGTTACCATGGACGCCCCTGCTTATTTCAGCAACACAATGCCAAGCCACGTGTTACATCAACGTGGCTTCATAGTAAAAGAGTGCGGGTACTAGACTGGCCTGCCTGTAGCCCAGACCTGTCTCCCATTGAAAATGTGTGGCGCATTATGAAGCCTAAAATACCACAACGAAGACCCCCGGACTGTTGAACAACTTAAGCTGTACATCAAGCAAGAATAGGAAAGAATTCCACCTGAGAAGCTTAAAGAATGTGTCTCCTCAGTTCCCAAACGTTTACTGAGTGTTGTTAAAAGAAAAGGTGATGTAACACAGTGGTGAACATGCCCTTTCCAACTACTTTGGCACGTGTTGCAGCCATGAAATTCTAAGTTACTTATTATTTGCAAAAAATAAATAAAGTTTATGAGTTTGAACATCACATATCTTGTCTTTGTAGTGCATTCAATTGAATATGGGTTGAAAAGGATTTGTTTTATATTTACATCTAACACAATTTCCCAACTCATATGGAAACGGGGTTTGTAAAAACCTGCACTGCAACAACGTAATTTCCCCATTGTGAGATAAATACAAGTCTATCCTATCCTATCCCAAACACCAAACCGGCAGGGCTTCCGATCGGTCAGCCGGTGGGAGCGAGGTGGCATCGGGCCGTCCCGCAGGTCCCTTCCCAGCAATAGAGGCCACCCGCACGCCTCAACAATGTCGAGGGGGCCCTTGAATCCACAATTTGTCTATAAATTCCTCATTCACAATTCTATCCCAAAAATCCATTATTCGTGGCCGCTGCCAACGTAAGAACATTGCCTTTGAGCGATCACCTGCTGCCTTAATCTTCTATTGACAATCACAACAATAAATGTGGCTGCAATTGTAATCACAGCTCCAAAACCATGGAATCACAAAGCGTCCATCTTTCTCAATGTGGAGTCTTTCCGAGAATTACGGTTCATAATTCATAACACCCTTTCATGGAACCACCTACAAGTCACAAAATGTACTTTGTCGAAATTTTTGAAGTATTGCTTTTATTTTGTGGATAATTGCAACGGAAACACAGCTTCAGTCATCCTCACTCAGCGAGAGAAGCTCTTTTTTAGAGGCGGTAGAGGAGGCCGAGTCTGATTCTCCTTTTAAACTTTATTGGCAATCTTAACACGGCAACAGCAGTACTGAGCTCCAACTTCATATATTTAACACGCTTTCACTCTGAAGAGAGACACCAACACTGTCATTATCCGCCACACGCACAGCAAGGTGCGTTCATGAGCATCAGAATTTTGATTAACATTCATTCATTAAAGAAGGAAATGTGTGGTTGATGGGAGAATATTAAGAAAACTATATCCAAATAACACGCACGAAACATCATGTGCAAACTATAACACTGCGTGTACTATTAGTGGGCTGGTTACGTGTGATTTTACTAAGACTCCGTGTACAATTATAAAATAATACAGACTGCCCTGTTTAATTAGGTTTTTGCTTGTACTACATGTGCCCCTCCACATTCATGTTATTGTGATCTCCAACCTGTTAACAGCACACATGTATAATCTGTCGCACTTTTTCTGCAATATAGAATCGCAATCTGTAGACCGCAGAAAATATTTTAGCGCGCTGACTCTCTGCAGGAAAGCGGTGTACCATCACAGCTGCAGCGCATTCATGTGTCTGTATTGATCCAAACGCAAGAAAATGCTTGTTGAAAAACGTCTTTTCATGTAGGAGATATATTATAGTAATATATTTCCTAAATGAAAAAACAAACGGCATTAAAAAAAAACACCAGCAGATCACAAAACACATCAATTGAATTTGTTTTAATCAGCATCTTAAGTCAGCTAAAAAAATCATAAAATTATATTGCTGAATAGACGATAGAGGATGGAGGATTCTCTGTCCATTGTCTGTCTTTGCAGCATGAACCCCTCTTTTCCCACAGCTGTGTGTGTAATTATGTCAGTTTGCACATACGTTTCAGACGTGCTAAATAAAGACACAAAATAGCGCCAGCAGAACAGTAATCAGCCTTGATAAATCACATTTCCCGTGCTTAATGATTATATTTCCATCTTCTCCTCTCAGTATTGTGGGCGTTCTGAGGATCAGCATATATTCTGCATATTCATCATGAAAGACATTAAATGGATTTCGCTCCTTATTCCGCTCACTTAAGAGAGAGACAGTCCTCTGCACCTAAATTTAGTAGATTAGCTTTGCGTGTGATATTACGTTTGCACATGCTTTAGTACACGAAAACCTTTCGTGGATCAGGCCCTTAGAGTTTTGTGATGAGACTTTCCCATATAAAGCAGTGTTCTGTAGTTTTACAAACAAAGTGTAATGTACATTTTCCTAATTAACACAATTTGCAGGGGCATTTGTTTAAGTGACATAACATAAAACAAGTCAAGCCAATGTGTAATGGTTGTACCTTCTGATAAAGTTTCAATAAAGTTAACAAGTTGACAGCTCTAACTGTCCACTATTTAAAGATAACTTTGTAATGCATGAGAGTGAAACACATTAGACTTACCAACATTGTAGTGGATTTCATTAGTCGATGGTATTATTATTTTTCAATTTTATACTCACATTTATGCTTAATTATTATATTTCTCTTTGTTGTAAAATACAAAAACTTAGAAAAGGTCACTACCATTGAGTTCTTATATTTTTTCTTCCCTTTTGCAGCAACTTAATGTACATCCATGTGACATCTAGTGACCAGTCAGTGTACTACATATGATCACAATCTGTTCTCTCTTAAACAAACACAAAAGAACAACAACATAGATTCGATTGATAGTTGACTATGGGCAAAATGTAACAAATCAGATTCTATTCATCCATTTTCTATCGCTTGTCCCTTTTGAGGGGTTGGAGGGAGGGGAGCCTCGAGCATACCCCAGTTGCACCTTGAACAAGTTGCGTGACTATGAAAATCCTTAGTCAAAGACATCCTTAGTAATTACAATACAAAGCAGAGTTATTTACAATCTTGTTCATCAAAAGGTGGACGATACAGAGCCAAAGGTCATGTGGCTATCAGGACTACAAATCCCAGAATCCTACCTGACGGCTCTGGTCCAGGCGGCATGCAGACAAAATGGCTGGCCTCTAGATCTTTCCACACTTTACACTGAGGTGACTCGGTTATGTGATGAGAACGAAGTCAATGAAAGACCTTTACAGGGTAATGAACCGACATGTTTTGGATTGAGGTGAAATGATATATTGCTGGGTCAATATGAGCCATTTCTTGCAGGCTGTTTTGTGTCTGGTTTGTACCTGGAGGGAGCAGACTGGGACATGGAGATGGACTGCCTGGTGAAGAGTAAACCTAAAGTACTTGAAGTTCAGCTGCCCATTCTCAGAGTCATCCCCATAGAGACACGCCGTCTCAGGTTACAGGTAAGGACCACACCTATTACTGCGTGTCTATACAATTTCAATGTTTTTTTGGTGCCATTTCTTGTATGTGTTGTCCTCTTTAGAAAACACTGCGGACCCCAGTCTACACCACTTCTTTACGGAGGAATGCAATGGGGGTTGGTTTGGTTTTTGAGGCAGACCTGTACACCACGGAGCACCTCTCCCACTGGGTGCTCCAGGGTGTCTGTTTATCCCTTAACAGCGACTAAGTGGTTCGTGGAACACATTTTAAATGACAATAATAATAGATTTCCTGCAGTTTTAAATGTGTGAGAAATGTAACTAATATTCAATTTTGTTCTTTGCCCACTAGATGACAGCACTTTACTCAGCTGCAGGACTGGCAGTGTGTAAGCAAACTCCAGACTCAATCACTACAGTCTTCGTTACTGCCTACACACTTAATATTTTCAAAGTTGTCAAACTGAAATGTATTTTTCTGTTACATTCAATTCCAATTTTTAATAATAACATTTAGACAATGCAGGCCAATTATGTGTAGAGTGCTTCACTCTTATTTCCATCAGATTGATTAATACAATCAAGTCATTTACTAGAAGATATTTATATTTTTATGTATCTATTATGTGTCTGTCCTCAATTTGTGAGGAGGAATGTGTAACAATTCTAAACGGACGTCCTGTATATATACTGTATCAAAACATGTTCAGTATTTCAAAACTGCACACTGAGCAGAAAAAAAGATAGAAATTAGTGTTTTGTCATTAAAAAGCCTATTATCTAATAGAAGGCAGATCATTAGTCCTTGCACACCTACACAGACAATAGTTAATGCGTTTGTGTAGTCGACTTAGGAAGGAAATTAAAGAAGCAGGGAAGCTAGACAGACAAAAAAAAATCCTCTCAATGCAACCGACCCCCATCTCCCTCTCTTGAGGACAAAATTATTTTCAGCTGGAGGGATTTTCTCTACCCAGAAACTGTTTAACTTCCTGCTTGTCAATACCACTTCCAAGGATGCCTAGAAATAAAAAAAACCCAGACAAAACTTTATACGTAGCCCCTCCTTCCACATTCTGTTTGTGGTGCGCACGAGCAGGTGTGCCCACTTACTCCCTCATCCTCATCCAATGATTAGTGCCTTGGTAAATACCCTTTAAGTGTCAACGCATTCAGGGGCACCACTCATTAACAATAACCAAACTGTACTAATTAGACGTAGTTAATGCAACTATCAGCATGTTTTGCAGCCACTAAAGCTCTACTCGAGACACCCGAGAAGTGTATTTCCCCCCAACCACAATTTCACAATCCGTACAAGGTGTTTAGTTTGGATCAGGAGTGCAGCTCTGTGGTTAGCAGCTGCTTGATTTGTAACTTGACATGTCCCGCATGCACGGGCAGGGAGCACTTTTCCTTCCACTTTCTGTCAGTCGGCATGGGCACTGATGTCTCTGGCAGACTGACACTAAATGTACATGTCACAATGGTGCTGAGTCAGCACAATAGGACTACCTTTGAAGGAGGCGCAGCCAAAGATTCAGTCAGAAGCAACACACACGCTCATGTCTAAGGTGTTTACAAACACAGTAATGCTTTGTTTTGTTGGACAATGCCCGGGAGGTATTCATTTAAAGGTGCCATACACTAGTTCCCAGCGTTTATTTTAAGATGTGTAGTGAAGCCTGCTTTAAAAAAAAAAAAAAAAAAAAAAAAAATCCGCCGTGTGTATCATGTCCATGAGGAAGGAGGTTTTGTGTTCAAATGTCATCAAAACCTAGAATTTGAAAAGCTACTTGAGGTTCTACCTGTTGGGACCCTCTGCTCCATATGGGTACACATATTACACAAAGTAAAAAATCGTAGCATGGTCAGCGATGTTTGATAATCATAGCATTATCGGGAATCTTTGATAATATTTTTGATTGTGTTGATGTGTTTTTCTCCACTTTACTGTACTTTATATAACTTTTATAGGTGTACTCCTAACTTGGCACTGGGTGATATGTTACCACATGCTTGGTTTGTAGCCAACAACCATAGCTGGAAAATAGAGTTACAGTGCAACCAGAAAGTATTCGCCTTTTTCCAAAATGTAATCAATTAATTTTGTACCTCAAAATTCTACACACAATAACCCATAATCTTTTTGAATATGGTGCTACAAGCCTGGCACATATATCTTTGGGCAGTTTTGCCCATTCCCCTTTGCAGAGCCTTTCAAACTCCATCAGGTTGGATGAGAAGCATTAGTTTTCATCCAGGATGTCTCTCTACATTGCTGCATTCGTATTTCCTTATTTCTATAGTTTCCCAGTTCCTGTTGCTGAAAAACATCCCCGCATCTTGATGCTGCCACCACCATGCTTCACTGTAGGGATGGTATTGGCCTGGTGATAAGAGGTGCCTGGTACCCTCCAAACATGACGCCTGGCATTCACGCCAAAGAGTTCAATCTTTGTCTCATCAGACCAGAGAATTTTGTTTCTCATGGTCTGAGAGTCTTTCTGGTTTATGTTGGCAAACTTTTTAAGAACACACGGCTTCCTTCTGGCCACTATACCATATAGGCTGGATTGGTGGATTGCTGCAAAATTGGTTGTCTTTCTGGAAGGTTCTCCTCTCTCCAAAGAGAATTGCTGTAGCTCTGACGGAGTAACCATCGGGTTCTTGGTCACCTCCCTGACTAGACTAAGATGAATGCAGCAATGTACAGAGACATTTTGGATGAAAACCAACACTTCCCATCCGCAAAGAGGAATGGGCAAAACTGTCCAAAGATAGGTGTGCCAAGCTTGTAGCATCGTATTCAAAAAGACTTGAGGTTGTAATTGCTGCCAAAAATGTACCAACAAAATATTGGCAAAGGATGTGAATACTTACGTATATGTATTTTTTTCAAGTTTTAATAAATTTGCTAAATAAAAAAATACAAATCTTTTCACATTGTTATTATGGGATTTTGTGTAGAGAATTTTGAGGACAAAAATGAATTTGTTCCATTTTGGAATAATGCTGTAATTATAACATGTGGAAAAGCAAAGTCTGTGAGCACATTATGTACATGTGATTTTTTTTACATTTTAATTCGAAAACAAATATGCTAATAAAATATAAAAAAAAATAACACATTGTTATTATGCGGTATTGTGTAGAGAATTTTGAGGACAAAATTCATTTATTCCATTTTGGAATAAAGCAAGAACATAACAAAATGTGGAAAAGCAAAGTCTGTAAATACATACGTAAAAGTGGTATTTTTCGTTTTTTAAATTTTTTTTTAAACGTGTAAAATTAAATAAAAAACAACAAACACATTGTTATTATGGGGTATTGTGCAGGGAATTTTAAGGACAAAAAATTATTTACTCCATTTTGGAATAGAAAAAGATGAGGAAAAGTGAAGCGCTGGTAATACTTTCCGGATGCACTGCACCTTGAGTAATCCATCCAGTATTTATTCCATCCAGCTATAAGTGTGTAGTTTGCATGTTCTCCCCGTGACTGAGTGGGTTCCCTCCGGGTACTCCGGCTTCCTCCCATCGACAAAAACATGCACCTGAGGATAGGTTGATTGGCAACACTAAATTGGCCCTAGTTTATGAATGTGAGTGTGAATGTTGTCTGTCTATCAGTGTTGGCCCTGCGATGAGGTGGCGACTTGTCCAGGGTGTACCCCGCCTTCCGCCCAAATGCAGCTGAGATAGGCTCCAGCACCCCCCGCGACCCCAAAAGGGACAAGCGGTAGAAAATGGATGGATGGATGGAGCGGTAAGAGTTATTAAACAGTACCGGGTGGTGTGTCTAGTCTACATTTTAACACACTTCCTTGTCATCTAGATAATATGTATTTGATATATTTTAGTGTAAATGTTGCCCCACTGTCACATTGATGATCGACTTTCTGAGTATGTGTGTGGAAATGTTCTCTTTGAATTGCAACTGAAACCCTCTAAACCTCACCCTCTTACAAAGTATCAGAATTTATATATTGAAAATGTACACTGTATCTTGAATACGAACATCAAGGCTATAATTTTTTTTTCAGACACAATAAACTTCCTAACTGGTTACAACATTAAGTACACTTGCCCACTCGGAGCAATACAAAGCTGCATTAAAAAAAGCTTTTATTTATTTCACTGCTTGTTGCATGTCAGTGTTATTGTGCGCATGCCAAGATGAGATGAAAATAATAATGTATCCTACCTTATGTTTCCTCAAACCAAGTATAGTAACATCACGATGGCAGCTAAAACATAAAACATCTACAACTTAATGTGTTTTCTTGAGTTGGAAGTGGAAATATTGTAGGCTTAAATGTGAACTTTTTTACTGACTCATGATATAAAGGTTATTTTTTCAAGTTTGTAATGTAAACAGTTGTGCTGCCTCGTCTGACATCATGTCACTTTTTACAGTGTGTGTAATTGGAGTTTAACGTCACTCGTGCTTACGTTGAATTGGTGAAACAGAGTCATGTGACAGTGCCCTTAAAAGAATGCTTCTTTTGCAAGCAATAATGAGTACAATATTAATATATTTGTGCTGTCAAATTTTTTTTTTTTTTTGACAGCCCTAAAATTAAATACTAATGATATAAATAAATGTAGTATGTATGTAATGTAATCAAATGTAATCACAGAGGTTATTATTAAGACTTGGGTCAGGCTGATTACAAAAATAATTACTGATCAAAAGAAGGGACTCATAAAAACTTAAATAAATTCTAACTAAATGAATAATAAATAATACATGTTTGTTTTTTTAAATAAACTGGCATAAAATTAAAGCGCAAATGAAAATACTGCTTCACCATTTTAGTCATATTTTTTGTACTTACGAAACTTCTCTATGACTTTAGCTTCAGACTTGTTCTGTTTGTTTGACATTGTCATTACTGCCACAACTGGTGGAAAAGTGTATTACAACTGAGTACCTCTGCGGGCCATATTACATTTTTTGGCAGCCCCTCAATGGGCCCAGGCCCTATGGTTAAAAAAACACTGATCTAGACCATTTATGTTTTTTTGTTTTTTTGAAAAAGGAGAAAATCCACTTTGCTTCCCTTCTGCACACATAAAATTTTTAAAACTTTATGATGTGAGGACGATTCCCCATTATCCAAATATTTATGCTCTTAGTGTGTGTGTGTGTGTGTGTGTGTGTGTGTGTGTGTGTGTGTGTGTGTGTGTGTGTGTGTGTGTGTGTGTGTGTGTGTGTGTGTACCAATATTTGTGCTGTCAAATGTTTTTAAAAACATCAGATTAATCACACTTTTGAATTTGGATGATCATGATTAATCACAAATTACCACACACTTAAATGATTTAAATTACCTTAAAAAAAGACCCCAATATTTGGACACAAATGCAATTTTATTGTCTGAATGTCATCCGTGAGGAACAATTTTAAAAATGTTTTACTTGAATAGACATAGTTAATTTGCTCAAAATTTAGTAACAGTTTTATTTTAAGTCTAGTCAGGGTTTATTCTTGATTGAAATTCACCAGTCAGCACACCAGTCACTCATCTTTGCACTAACGTATGCGTTGATCTGATCACTGACCATGCAGAAAGCAACCTTCTCTGCCTTTCAGGTAAGCTAAAAGAGCATGTACAGTCAAAGTACATTGTGTGACATACAGCATAGATTATTCATGTAAAATGTTTATGTGATGAATCACTGACAGCCCTAAAATTAAATACTAATGATAAAAATAAATGTAGCGATTGGATTGAAACTCAGCATAACAGAGTAAATGGGGACCTATTATGCAAAACCAACTTTTTTTACCTATTAGTATTTGTATATTTGGGATCTGCATAAGTCCCGAAAATGTGAAATCAAACCATAGAGGCATGGCGGAGATATTTATTAAACTTCATACTTCCTCCAAACTAGCTGTTAAGAATTTGCACAACTAATGTTTTTCCTCAATGGTGACGTCATTTCTGAAATTTCTGCTATATACCTCTGCATATAGTAGAAATTTACCCAAAGTGCTTTGCGCGAATCTCCGACAATGTAGTCAATAAGCTCCTTATTTATCTCTGTCCTCTTGTTGTGGGGCAGACTGGCTCGTACATGAACATGCATCCTCCGCTGGTGCCTTTTCTAATACAAAGTAGTTTGAAGTTATATATGTCAGTAGACCCGCTATGGAAGCGCTAAAAACTACAACAAAGATGCGGAGGGAAGACGCTGTCAAAGTGGAGGCATGTAAATAAGCTTAAAAACAGCGCATTCTGAAGAGACGGTCAGAAAGCCGCTTTGAAAACGTTCTTTTAAACAATCTATGCGACATTTTGACCAAATAACCACCATTACATGTTAGACCACAAGGGAAAATGGGTTTTGTGTTGTTTTTCCTTTAGTGTTTCTTCCTGTACTTTTGTTCTACTTCTGCACTGACTTTATTCCTGCTTTTGAGTGCAATTCTCCTCACCTATCCCTGATTGCCAATTAGGAGGGTTTGTATCCCAGTGTATTTTTACTTTTGCATGTGTTACCAAACTGCTGCCACGTGCCTTGCACTTTTTTTCTATTAAACTTTTTCACCTGCATGCCACTGTCTGTCTTTGCCTCCTGGGGTCACGCCAAAAAGCATCTTGACAAAAAGTTCCACTTCTGGACTAAATATACCCCTGATGATTAAACACAAATTACTTACCTCTCCTTTATTTTGTCAAAGGTGTCTTTTTTTAAAGACGAATAACCTAAAATTAGTGTTATTTGCAGAAAACCAGACTGCATTTTGTTCAGGAGAGAACACACAGAAGCTAATACAAATAATAACGTAAGAAATTAATAAATTAAAGAGATGTTTTTTTTTACAAAAACAGACTGTCTTAGAATCTCAGTAAAACTAAAATAATGCTATCCAGCAACAGTAGAAAAGAAAGTAAAACACTTATACAAATAGTATAAATCCATAAATTAAATTTTAAGGTGTATTTATAGTTAATAAAATGAACTGGAAATCTCATATAAAAATATACAACAAAGTGGCAAGAAATATGTCAATAATAGATAAAGCAAAATATGTATTGGACCAAAAAAAAAAATAGCTTCATATTCTCTATGTCATGTCTTGGTGATCATGTTTAGTTTGGCTATGTTCTGTTTGGTTTTTGCACTCAGTCAGTTTCTGTTTTTTCACTCCCTGTTTTGTTTCCATGACTACCAATCAGTTCACCTGTCCTCACGACTCACGCACCTGATTAATTTGAACTCACGCACCTGTTTTCAATCACCACATGACTATTTAAGCCTGTCATTTTCTGTTGGTCGGCCTGGTGACATCACATTCATGCTCTGCACTCTTGAGACGCTGCTTACTCCATCCAGGTCATAGTTCATGCTGCTCTTTTCTTGCCACGTAAGTTTTTTGTTTATTCAAGCCACTGTTTTGTACCTCTGCTGTGAGCGCTTTTTGTTTGTTCCTTTTTTCCATAGTTCTGCCTTTGTGCGAGTTTTGTTTTTATTAGCCAAGTTTGCTCCCCGCCTTGTGCGCGCCTTTTGTTTATACTTTTTATAATATATTATTAAATCATGTATTTAACTTCACGCCATGTCTGGTCCAAATCCTTTGCACCATGGGAAAACAAACCATGCCAAAGTCCAAGTCTTGACAGATGTCGCCAGCCCGACCAACAAAAAAATGACAGGCTTAAATAGTCATGTGGTGATTGAAAACAGGTGCGTGAGTTCAAATTAATCAGGTGCGTGAGTCGTGAGGACAGGTGAACTGATTGGTAGTCATGGAAACAAAACAGGGAATGAAAAAACAGAAACTGACAGAGTGCAAAAACCAAACAGAACATAGCCAAACTAAACATGATCACCAAGACATGACACTCTACTGCTCACTAGTGTTACCATATCTGAGTTATTGTGCAGAAATATGGGAAACAACTACAAAAATACACTTCCTTCACTAACTGTTACAAAAGAGGTCAGTTAGAATAACACTTCATGTAGGTTATCGAGAACATACAAACCCTTCATTTATTGAATCTATTAATTTATTGAATTTGGTGTATTTGCAAAATTATGTACAAAGCAAACTATAGCCTGCTATCCAAGAATGTACAACACTTTTTCTCAAAAAAGGAGGAAAAATATAACTTTAGAGGAAAATTGTATTCAAAACATTTGTATCATCATCATCATCGGCGGTCACTCGAACGAGTATGACGATCCTCCTGGTAGGGGTGTATCCCTTTATGGAGGATGCCTGTGCGTGACTTAGTTTAACGTGGGGAGACTGGTGCACAGACAGTCACCACACGATCCTTGACAGAATCGGGTCAGGGTCCAGTGGCATGGAGTCCAAGACGACTGGGGACCCTTGTCTGCTGCAGCCTTCTTCCGCCATCGCAGCCGTTGTGGTAGTTCTTAAATCTACCGTCTTCCGACTGCTCCGTCGTTGAGGTCTTCACCGTATCCCTGGCTAGGGGGCAGTCAGGTACTAGGCCTTTGCCAAGGACCACCTGGCGTAACAGTAGTAAAGGGGTTAACCTCCTAGTGCCCCAAGACCCCATAGAGGAGCCTCCACTGCCGGATGCACTTTAACGTCATGCCCAGGACACACACAAACATTTGTAAGCACGTACAACACTTAAAACCTTTAGTATATCAGTATGTGGAGTGATATTATGGAATGGATTAAGCAAAGAAGTCAAACGAAGTACTAATATGATTCACTTTAAGAAACTATTCAAACTTAAAGTGTTTACAAAGTATACAAAGAAGAATCCTGATGAACGTCTTAAACCTTATTCAAAATGAGATCATCTTATTCATCGCATTACGTTAATTACAACTTATTTAACTATTTAATCTTGATATCTTTATTATTTATGGTGTTATGATCTGTTGCCCAAATCATGTTTTGTTCTGTTAGTTTGACTACCTCAGTTCTGTTTTCAGCACCCCTGGGTTTGTGTTTAGTTGCCATGACTGCAGATTAGTTTCACCTGCCTCTGATTAGTGTTCGAGACGCTCACCTGCTCCTGGGCACTAATCAGAGAGCTACTTATTCCCGTTTTTCGCCACAATCAGTTTGGCTTCCTTGTTTGCACTACGCAACAGTGACGACGTCTTCTATTTGCCTCCATGCAACCCGTTACGTTAAGTAATTCCGACGATCTTTGATTCCTGTGCTAAGCTTCACCATAGCGCCCACACTATCGGCACGCTTTTCGGTCTTTTTGTATTTTTGCATGATTTCATGGACAGCAAATCAATGTCTCACCTGCACCTCGCCTCCGGAGTTCCTGCTGCATCTTGGGAGAACGATCCGTGCAGTAAAATGCGACCCAAGCGTTACATATGGAGTTAAGTTGTGTACAAATTGGGAACAGGAAATGCGCACATTGTTACTTGCTGGGTAGGATTAAATAAGCTCTGCTTCTTCCTACTCCTTGTCGGACATGTAAAGAGAAACCGGAAATTGTGATGTATCATATTGTAACCAGAAACTATAATATTGATGACATTTCACAGTATGAAAAAACATTTAAAAATTAATTTTACCTTTGCAACCTCATTTTACTATTGGCTAAGTTTTATATTCATAAATGTAAGGTTCTCTATACCTAACCTGTTTTTGTGCCTTCAAAAAAGAATTAGAACTTTTACTTTAAAACGCTTTCTACCTCTAACAACCGAAAAGCTGTGAAAACTATGATGCTCTGCTCCAAATTTGGACTATTTACGGAACATGTGTGAGCCTATGGCTTTACACATTGCTATATATATTTGGCATTCTGCTGTAGTTGCTTTATTGAGTTTACAACCCACTGGTGCTGTTTTGTACTGTTTTTGTACTTGTTTTGTTTGTTTGTAAATGTTGAACTTTATAAATAAAGGTGTATATATTAAAAAAAAAAAAAAAAAAAAAATATATATATATATATATATATATATATATAGAGACACATATATAGTACAGGCCAAAAGTTTGGACACACCTTCTCCTCATTCAATGCGTTTTCTTCATTTTCATGCCTATTTACATTGTAGATTGTCACTGAAGGCATCAAAACTATATGAATGAACACATGTGGAGTTATGTACTTAACACAAAAATGGTGATATAACTGAAAACATGTTTTATATTCTAGTTTCTTCAAAATAGCCACCCTTTGCTCTGATTACTGCTTTGCACACTCTTGGCATTCTCTCGATGACCTTCAAGACATAGTCCCCTGAAATGGTTTTCACTTCTCAGGTGTCATAGTTTTAATGCCTTCAGTGACAATCTACGATGTAAATAGTCATGAAAATAAAGAAAACTCACTGTAATGTGAAGGTGTGTCCAAACTTTTGGCCTGTACTGTGTATATATATATATATATATATATACACACTATATTGCCAAAGTATTTGGCCACCCATCCAAATGATCAGAATCAGGTGACCTAATCACTTGGCCCGGCCACAGGTGTATAAAATCAAGCACTTAGGCATGGAGACTGTTTCTACAAACATTTGTGAAAGAATGGGCCGTTCTCAGGAGCTCAGTGATTTCCAGCGTGGAACTGTCATAGGATGCCACCTGTGCAACAAATCCAGTCTTGAAATTTCCTCGCTCCTAAATATTCCAAAGTCAACTGTCGGCTTTATTATAAGAAAATGGAAGAGTTTGGGAACAACAACAACTCAGCCACAAAGTGGTAGGTCACGTAGACTGACAGAGACGGGGTCAGCGGATGCTGAAGCGCATAGTGCAAAGACTTTCTGCACAGTCAGTTGCTACAGAGCTCCAAACTTTATGTGCCGCGCTTCGTGGAATGGGTTTCCATGGCCGAGCAAGTGCATCTAGGCCATACATCACCAAGTCCGATGCAGTGGTTAAAGCACGTCGCTATTGGACTCTAGAGCAGTGAAGACACGTTCTCTGAGGTGATGAATCACGTTTTTCCATCTGGCAATCTGATGGACAAGTGTGGGTTTGGAGGTTGCCAGGAGAAATGTACATTTCGGATTGCATTGTGCCGAGTGTGAAATTTGGTGGAGGAGGAATTATGGTGTGGGGTTGTTTTTCTGGAGTTGGGCTTGGCCCCTTAGTTCCAATAAAAGGAACTTTGAATGCTCCAGGATACCAAAACATTTTGGACAATTCCATGCTCCCAACCTTGTGGGAACAGTTTGGATCGGGCCCCTTCCTCTCCCAACATGACTGTGCACCAGTGCACAAAGCAAGGTCCATAAAGACAATCTGGTGTGGATGAACTTGACTGGCCTGCACGGAGTCCTGACCTGAATCCGATAGAACACCTTTGGGATGAATTAGAACGGAGACTGAGAGCAGGCCTTCTCGACCAACATCAGTGTGTGACCTCACCAATGCGCTCTTGGAAGAATGGTCGAACATTTCTACAAACACACTCCGCAACCTTGTGGACAGCCTTCCCAGAAGAGTTGAAGCTGTAATAGCTGCAAAAGGTGGACCGACATCATATTGAACCCTATGGGTTAGGAATGGGATGGCACTTCAAGTTCATATGTGAGTCAAGTGAGTACACTTTTGGCAATATAGTGTATGTATATATTGTTGACATTTGCGGCACCGTTACTTAAATCGTGCCTCTTAAGACAGAGATGGACTTCTTCTGCGAGCACATAATCCCAAGGCAGTTCAACAAAATTGTAAAAATAAAACACATTTAGAATAGTGGAAATGAAAATAGATGCTTTTAAAATGTTGGAAGGACTTTTTGGACGCAGCTCTTGTATTGGATGTCATTGAATGAAGTGGAGCGAGGTTTTTAATGCTCTTGACTTGAGCATGCATTGTCCTCTGGGGGGGGGGGTCTATAACGGGGCAGGGTAAAACAGCAGCAAGTAGGCTGTGCTTTTAAAAGAGCAGTGGAGCGCTATAAAAGTGCTTCCATGCCCGCTCCATGTGCGCACGACAGTTACGCACGCAACATGCCCACTTGTGCTGATTCACTCGTCTTTTCGTAAAGATTCCGCAGGATAAAGAGCAATAACAGACAATACGCGCTTTTTTTCCCCCACTGGATGGGATGCGCGTTTTATTTGGTTAACTGCCTTTTTTTCTTTCTTTCTTTGTGCCATCTGCCCCCACGAACCGAGCCGGATCGCTGGATTGTGAGCAGGACAGAATGGGACCTTGCCCACGGAAGAGCGTGTCGGCGCTTTGCAGGAGAAGTTGGCTGTGGACCTGGCTGGTCCTCTGCCTGTGCGCTGTCGCTGACGGGACCTGGAAGACTGGACTCTACAAAACTGCCTCACACACCTCCGTCTACCAAAAAAAGTAAGAATTTATGCTCACTTTTATTTTGTTGAACTATTCTGTTTCTGTGCAGTGAATTATGCGCACTTAAGTCCTGTTTTTTTTTACAACATTACCTCCCATTGTGTTGATGCTTCTTTGCCCTCCATCAATCTCACGGCTCTTATTGTGTTCTTGACACTTGGCTTCCCCTTTCCTGACCATGCTGCCATCCTTCAATATCCTTATATACATTTCTATTTAAAATTCTAAATCTATCACTAAACAAAAAAAAAATGTCTAGACCAGGGGTTATTACCCTTTTTGATCTCGTGGCCCAACTTTTCCACTACAGAGGGGCCCGACCGAGGCACACTCAAATATCAACACTGAATCAGTAATATCACTCTTGATTTTAATCAATATCAATAATTATATCTAACCTACTTACAGTTCAACAGGACACGCTTTGTCAAATGATATGAAAAGCATGTGTTAATCACAAAGGTTGTTATTAAGGCTTAGGTCAGGCTGATTACAAAAATAATTACTGATCAAATATACTACAAAAGAAGGCACTCATAAAAACTAATACATTCTAACTCCTTTTTTTTTTTTAAGATAAACTGGGTTAAAATTAAAGTGCAAATTAAAATACAGCTTCACCACTTTAGTCATAATTTTTGCCCTTAAGAAACTTCTCTATGACTTCTTCTGTTTGTTTGATATTGTCATTACTGCCACAACTGGTGGAAAAGTGAATTACCACTGAGTGCCGCTGCGGCCCATACGGACCACAGCTTGAGAAACAGATATTTTTTGGCGGCCCCTCAATGGGACCAGACCCTATGGTTAAGAAACACTGATCTAGACCTTTTTTCTTTTCTTTTTTTAAAGGGAAGGAGAAAATCCGCTTTGCTTGCCTTCTGCACACATAAAATGTTTAAAACTTTATGATGTGAGGACATTTCTCCATGATCCAAATATTTATGCTCTCAGGATGTGTGTGTGCGTGTGTGCGTGTGTGCGTGTGTGTGTGTGTGTGTGTGTGTGTGTGTGTGTGTGTGTGTGTGTGTGTGTGTGTGTGTGTGTGTGTGTGTGTGTGTGTGTGTGTGTGTGTGTGTGTGCGTGCACAGGAATTCCAGGGAAACATTTTGATTACATTTTAAACAAGGGTTTTTTGCCTGTTAATATCATTTTAGGATCAAATGCCTGATTTTTAATAGTTTAAAATTATTATACATTAATGCCAACGACAGATCCAGCCTAACAATTATTGTGTGTCAATAATGCACTTTTATCTTTTTTGCTAAATGTAATGTGACAGAAAAACTGAACTGGATGCAATTGCCTATATTTTCTAAAGCAGTAGTTCTCAAACTTTTTTCACCAAGTACCACCTCAGAAAACACTTGGCTCTTCAAGTATCACCATTATGACCAACATTAAAGTATAGTAGTGTAGTAGGCCTATGTATTCATTAAAACAAGGCAGAGGTTTTATTTAAACAAGTATATGTATTACTTTTGGCCACTGTAACATTATACACAGTTTGAACAGTAACATTGCGTGTGAATTTAGGAAAATAAAACACTGTACTTTAATGAAAGAATTCTATGACGTACCACTCGATGGAGCCTGCATACCACTAGTGGTAAACGTAACACAATTTAAAAATCACTGTTCTACACTTGAATGCTATCTGAACATTACAAGATATTTCAATTTTTTTTGTTATCAAAAATCACTCAATATTAGATTGTTTACTTGACTAATGGTTTCAAAGCAAATTATTTATCAATTTGTTAGTAAGAAAAACATGTGTAATATTTTTATTTTGTATGCTCTTTTTATAAAACAAATACAAAAACATTTCTTATGATGGGAAAAACACAAAATAAGCATAATTTAAAAAAACGACTAGCAAAGTGGAAATATAAAGTTGTTATATATTTGTAATTTTTTTTTAATGTGTTATGCTACTTTTGTAAAAACAAAAAAACAAAAAAAAAATGTTTATGGTTTAACGTTAAAAATACGTTAAAAAGTTTATAAAATGGAAAAACATACATAGAGAATGTCTGCAAATTGTGGACAACAGAGTGACAACAGACAATAAGGAAGCCTTTGGTACTGTTTCTTTTGAAAATTATAAATAATTTAAACAGTACAATAATTTGACAAAGAGCTTTAACTATGTGCTTTTACTGCCATCTAGTGTTTACTTTTAATGACATACAGTATAAAACAAATACAACATCAATACAATATAGGTTTTCCATTTTTTGTTGAAATCCTGTGCTTTCTGAGGTTAACATTAGAACGGACGCTTAAAACATTGATAACAAATTCATAAAATCACAAGCTAATCCAGTCTTTTTTGAAAAAAAAAAAAGCCTCAAAACATTGCAGCTTTTGCCACAACTTTCTGAAAAAGCTGGGTTTTAGGCCGCAACTATCACAGGAAAAGCCCGCAAAATTTTGGAAGGACTGCCAAGTACATTCATGTAACAACCACGTAAAGACGTGACGTCGGTGCAAGATGGCCACCGCGCCCAATTTTTTTTTTTTAAATAGAGATTTTTATGGCCGTCTTAACTATTCGGGGGTAGTCTCAGAAGATAAACCCTGCGAATGGCGGGGAACTACTGGAGGGATAGTCAACTAAATTGTTTTGGGGGCCACATTTCCAGAAAGCCAAGGACCGAGGCCGGACTTTTCCCTACACTGCACACCAAATCTGAGATTTTTTTTGCCCTCAAGTAACACAAATCTGATTTTTTTGGTATCAGATTCAGGCCACATCAGGAGGTAGTCCGAATCTGATCTTTTTAAATGTGACCTCAGTCCAACTAGCAATGCGTCCTAAATGCGACCTTAATGCGACTTTTATGTCATCTTTGGGCGAGCTACTGTACATCATTCGTGTGCACGGGGAAATCCGCAGCCCGCCAGCAGAAGTGGATACGTCAACACAACATCCGGTTTCGGTAAACAAAACATGTTTTTGGCGGACACATTTTTGGTGCCTCACTAAGCAATAGTTTGCAAATAATAGGCTATATATATAATATAAAAATATATAATTGTATATTATATACAAAGAAATAGCGATTGTTGAAGGACCGGAATTGACGTATAGGCTCTCCTCTCAGATATATTACAATATATATATACGGTATATATATATATATATATATATATATATATATATATAAAACCATCCATCCATTTTCTACCGCTTGTTCCTCTTGCTGTCGCGGGGGTGACTGGAACCTATCCCAGCTGCACTCAGGTGGAAAGCGAGGTAATATATATATGTATGTGTATATACAAACCCCGTTTCCATATGAGTTGGGAAATTGTGTTAGATGTAAATATAAACGGAATACAATGATTTGCAAATCATTTTCAACCCATATTCAGTTGAATATGCTACAAAGACAACATATTTGATGTTCAAACTGATAAACTTTTTTTTGTTTGCAAATAATCATTAACTTTATAATTTGATGCCAGCAACACGTGACAAAGAAGTTGGGAAAGGTGGCAATAAATACTGATAAAGTTGAGGAACGCTCATCAAACACTTAGTTGGAACATCCCACAGGTGAACAGGCAAATTGGGAACAGGTGGGTGCCATGATTGGGTATAAAAGTAGATTCCATGAAATGCTCAGTCATTCACAAACAAGGATGGGGCGAGGGTCACCACTTTGTCAACAAATGCGTGAGCAAATTGTTGAACAGTTAAAAAAAAACCTTTCTCAACCAGCTATTGCAAGGAATTTAGGGATTTCACCATCTACGGTCCGTAATATCATCAAAGGGTTCAGAGAATCTGGAGAAATCACTGCACGTAAGCAGCTAAGCCCGTGACCTTCGATCTCTCAGGCTGTACTGCATCAACAAGCGACATCAGTGTGTAAAGGATATCACCACATGGGCTGAGGAACACTTCAGAAACCCACTGTCAGTAACTACAGTTGGTCGCTACATCTGTAAGTGCAAGTTAAAACTCTCCTATGCAAGGCGAAAACCGTTTATCAACAACACCCAGAAACGCCGTCGGCATCGCTGGGCCTGAGCTCATCTAAGATGGACTGATACAAAGTGGAAAGGTGTTCTGTGGTCTGACAAGTCCGCATTTCAAATTGTTTTTGGAAACTGTGGACGTCGTGTCCTCCAGACCAAAGAGGAAAAGAACCATCCGGATTGTTATAGGCGCAAAGTTGAAACGCCAGTATCTGTGATGGTATGGGGGTGTATTAGTGCCCAAGACATGGGTAACTTACACATCTGTGAAGGCGCCATTAATGCTGAAAGGTACATACAGGTTTTGGAGCAACATATGTTGCCATCCAAGCAACGTTACCATGGACGCCCCTGCTTATTTCAGCAAGACAATGCCAAGCCACGTATTACATCAACGTGGCTTCATAGTAAAAGAGTGCGGGTACTAGACTAGCCTGCCTGTAGTCCAGACCTGTCTCCCATTGAAAATGTGTGGCGCATTATGAAGCCTAAAATACCACAACGGAGACCCCCGGACTGTTGAACAACTTAAGCTGTACATCAAGCAAGAATGGGAAAGAATTCCACCTGAGAAGCTTAAAAAATGTGTCTCCTCAGTTCCCAAACGTTTACTGAGTGTTGTTAAAAGGAAAGGCCATGTAACACAGTGGTGAACATGCCCTTTTCCAACTACTTTGGCACGTGTTGCAGCCATGAAATTCTAAGTTAATTATTATTTGCAAAAAAAAAATAAAGTTTATGAGTTTGAACATCAAATATCTTGTCTTTGTAGTGCATTCAATTGAATATGGGTTGAAAAGGATTTGCAAATAATTGTATTCCGTTTATATTTACATCTAACACAATTTCCCAACTCATATGGAAAAGGGGTTTGTATATATATATATATATATATGTATATATAAAAAACATTTTAAGGTGTGGCAAATTTGATTTTATAATAGCAGCGACTTCCTTGTTCACGCATGCAAGTGACGTTGAGGCCACATTGGGGCCACATTGGGGCCTGGTGGTTGGGGATCACTGCTGTAGAAAACACTTAACCTTAAAAAAATGGATCGTGAAATCCTGCCCCAGACCACTCTGACAGTGTGCATCCTCTTATCCGAGGGGACCCACCATAGGCAAAACATTTATGTGTGTGGTCCCTGAGGCCACAACTCGGGTGACAATGAGGCCCACCCCTTCTCCTGGGCATGTGCAGGTGGCTTTCATGGCTCCCAGCCTTCAGCTCCCTCTGAGCTTTGTGGACATGTTTACTAAACATAAGCAGCTGGAATTCTATCGCCTCTGGTTTGCCTTTTTTTCCCCTCTCCTCCAGGAAGGTGAGAAGTTTACAGTGAGTGGTAGACATCCTCATTGGGATGAGAGCTGCTGCTGCTGCTGTGCCGGGTCCACAGAGGTCAGTGGGTTTAAGGGGTCACGAGTCCATCCACCTGCCGTCTGTGCGGATCTAGTAAATCATGCACAATATGAGAAACACTTACAGTTGTTTGCACCTCGGCAAACTACAACCACGGCAACAAAATAACGGAACTGGATGACATTCTATTGGCTCTTATTAGATTATGTTTTGGCCTGGTGAGTTTATTGCCTCCAAGTGAGAGAAAAAGAAAGTTCAGACATTCCCATATTAGCAGAGGGAGGGGAAAAAAAGGCATTACTCAAATGAAAGGGGATTAACACTACTTGAGTAATTTTCTCGACTGGCGAAGTCACTCTGGAGCAGAGCTGATAAAGCGTTCATTCACCCTTGTCCTTCTTTAAAACTATGTACTGGGGGGCGAGCCACGTCTTTATTTGGTTCCTCGTCCGTTTTCTTTATCTTCCCCCTGATGACTTGTCATGGTCTGACAGGCAGTCTGAGCCTGGTGGGCCGCCTCATTCCTCATCCATCTTAACCACGTCTCTTTCAGCATGGGAATAGAGATGACTGGGATTCCACAGGCTCTGTGTGTCTTAAAGCACAATGGCTTAGGAGTTGCTACTCAATGGACTTCAGTTAATTACATTTGAGTTATAATTTTGCTAGCTGATGGGAGTTTTAGTCTTCTTGAAGGTCATATCCTCACCGACCACAACATTGGGTACACTTTGACATAGGGAATTTGGTACTTTTCGAGACACAAACAGAATTTTGTCACGAATACCGGGTATCGATTCACGTAAAATCTAACCGTGATATATTTTGATGGGTTCTACATGTAAAGCGACTTTGGGTACTTAGAAAAGCGCTATATAAATCCCAGTTATTATTATTATTATTATTATTATTATTATTATATTTCAAAACCTCTGTTGCACGAAACGTAACGTACAGTTGCAGGCTTGGCCGGCTCTAACACTTAGCGAGGAAACAAGCACTCAAGCAGCTCTAAGAGCAGACTCAGACAAATTTGCCTTCAGGGGTCTGCAACTGGCGGCTCTTTCATGCCTCCGCCCTGGCTCCCTTTGCTTTTGAAATAAAATATCAATAAATATTAGCTTTTTATGTCAATTTAATTTAGTTATAAGGCACACTTAAAATCCTTTTATTTTCTCAAAACTCGACAGTGCGCCTTATAACCCGGTGCGCCTAATGTACGGAATAATTTTGGTTGTGCTTACCGACCTCGAAGCTATTTTATTTGGTACATGATGTAATGATAAGTGTGACCAGTAAATGGCAGTCACACATAAGAGATATGTGTGGAATGCAATATGATGGCAGTCAGTATGAGTTGGACTATCAACATCCATCCATTTTTTTAATATTACCGTTTTTGTTATGATGCATTTTGAAAGAAGGGCATTTTTACTCTTTGATGACACGTTACTAAATTGCTGCAGATCACCAAGAATACACGTTTGCAGTGTCAGTTGGGATGTTTATATTTACGAATGTGATTGCTTCTTTTGTTGTTTTCAACCATAACTCTTTTATTCTCTGACATTCCCACAATAAATGAACAAGGGTTCCCTCAGCTGCCTGACTTCCTACATAACTTGCTATCTACTGCACCAATTTTAAACAATCTATTCAAGATTTTAAATTGACTCGGCTTATTTTTAATGCTTGTAAAGGGCTTTTTGGCATTTCTCCAAATATCATTCCATGACATGTATCTTTCATCTAAAATGTTTAAGTCTATCATCCATTTCCGAACACATGCATCATTTGCATTTCTAGTATGATATTCATTTATTATTCCATAAAATCTTTTAATAATTTCTTAATTGTATGTTTTTGTGTTGGTTTAATATTCATTTTAAGCTTTATGGCTCTTTACAACTGAACATTTGTAGTTTTAAAAGCCTACTGAAATGTGATTTTCTTATTGAAACGGGGATAGCAGGTCCATTCTATGCATACTTGCCAACCCTCCCGGGTTTTCCGGGAGACTCCCGAAATTCAGCGCCTCTCCCGAAAACCTCCCGGGACAAATTTTCTCCCGAAAATAAGGCCACGCCCCCTCCAGCTCCATGCGGACCTGAGTCCGCTTTCCCACGATATAAACAGTGTCCCTGCCCAATCACATTATAACTGTAGAATGATCGAGGGCGAGTTCTTGGTTTCTTATGTGGGTTTATTGTTAGGCAGTTTCATTAACGTCCTCCCAGTGCGGTAACAACACACAACAGCAGCAGTCACTTTTGTCTATCGTAAAGCAGTTCGTCTGCCAAAAACAGCAATGTTGTGACACTCTTAAACAGGACAATACTGCCATTTATAACATCAATAACATATACGGCTTTTAGAGAGTGCACAACTGCGCACACAACAAGGAGACGAAGCAGAAGAACGAGGAAGATACAGCCATGGCGACGCCGACAACGAGTAAGATGAAGAAATACGCTTTGTTGCACCTTTCCTGCCTGAGTCCGGCGATTAGTTGCAAATCTTGCTTTATTGATTGCTTGCACACAGCCAATCCAACACAAAACAAACGAGTCCCCGCCCGCACTGACGCTACCGCTCCCTCTCTTCTCTCGCCCACACACTCACTGACGTCACTCACCTCACATGCTCACCTATTAAAGGGCCACACACACACACATACGCTACTCTCATAACAGCTTGTAAGTTCCAAGCCGCAGCTGCGATTGGACCTGGATAGCCTCCGGGAAGAAGTAGTGGACTACCAAGTGCTTGGCACTAAAGATCTTCCTCAGGAAGCAAAGATTGACCGGTTTTGGGCCATGCTAGGGAGAGATGGAAGATTCCAGTCTCTAATGCATTTGATGAAAGCACTTTTGTGCGTGCCACACATCAATGCATCATCAGAGAGGGTGTTCAGCATGGTTAGAAAAATAGTGACAGAGAATAGAACAAGGATGGACAATTCAACCCTTAACTCAACAATGAGTAGATGAGTGTTATGTGTGTGTATATGTGTAAATAAATGAACACTGAAATTCAAGTATTTCTTTTATTTATATATACATATATACATATATAATAAAATAAATATATATATATATATATATATATATATATAGCTAGAATTCACTGAAAGTCAAGTATTTCTTATATATATATATATATATATATATATATATACCATCCTAGTCACGTCCGTTGTGTCCTTGGGCAAGACACTTCACCCCTTGCTCCTGATGGCTGCTGGTTAGCGCCTTGCATGGCAGCTCCCGCCATCAGTGTGTGAATGTGGAAATACTGTCAAAGCGCTTTGAGTACCTTGAAGGTAGAAAAGCGCTACACAAGTATAACCCATTTATCATTTACATATATATATATATATATATATATATGAAATACTTGACTTGGTGAATTCTAGCTGTAAATATACTCCTCCCCTCTTAACCACGCCCCTCTACAATCCGTGACGTCACGCGCTGACGTCATCATACCGAGACGTTTTCAGCAGGATATTTCGCACGAAATTTTAAATTGCACTTTAGTATGCTAACCCGGCCGTATTGGCATGTGTTGCAATGTTAAGATTTCATCATTGATATATAAACTATCAGACTGCGTGGTCGGTAGTAGTGGGTTTCAGTAGGTCTTTAAAGGAAATAGTTTTGATACAGATTTTGAATGTACCTGAAGCAGGTGTGCCTAATATTCTGCCCAGTAAGTGTTTTTGTAACCTCTAACCCAGTGTTTTTTCAACCTTTTTTGAGCCGAGGCACAATTTTTTTTATTGAAAAAATGCGGAGGCACACCACCAGCAGAAAACATTAAAAAATGAAACTCAGCAGTCGATATTGACAGTAAAAAGTCATTCTCGCAGTTGTTGGAAATGAATTCAAACCATAACCAACCATGCATCACTATACTGTAGCTCTTGTCTCAAAGTAGGTGTACTGTCACGACCTCTCACATCACGCCGTGACTTATGTTTTCCTGTGTGTAGTGTTTTAGTTATTATCTTGCACTCCTATTTTGGTGTTTTTTCCTGTTTAGTTGGTATTTTCCTGTAGCAGTTTCATGTCTTCCTTTGAGCGCTATTCCCCGCACCTGCTTTGTTTTAGCAATCAAGACTATTTAAGTTGTCGTTATCCTTCTTTGTGGGGACATTGTTGATTGTCATGTCATGTTCAGATGTACTTTGTGGACGCCATCTGCTCCACACAGTCTTTGCTCTTGTACAGCATTCTGTTTTTGTTTACTTTGCAACCAGTTCAGTTTTAGTTTCGTTTTGCATAGCCTTCCCTATGCTTCAATGCTTTTTCTTAGCAGCACTCGCCTTTTGTTTATTTTTGGTTTAAGCATTAGATACCTTTTTAACTGCACACTGTCGTCTGCATATTGTGATCACGACAAACCATGTTCCCGACATCTACGAAGCAATTCGCTACCTGCTGATATGGAAGAGTATAACATGGTTACTCTGCCGAGCTCTAGACAGCACCGACACATTTGCAGATTATTATTATTGGTTTGCAAAAATATTTTTAACCCAAATAGGTAAAATTACATATTCTCCCACGGACACCAGACTGTATCTCACGGCACACTAGTGGTTGAAAAACTCTTTTCTAACCAACATACGATATGATGCGCTTGACAACACTCTCAGTGCATCCATCTCTTCACTTGCCGGCACTTAAAGATGCACGCAGCCGCGACACGCTCAAGGCCAGCAGGTGTCCACACCTGACAGACCCAAACAGACAAAGACAAATGAGGGGTTTTTTTTTTTGGTCTACTGCTGTGAAGAGACACTTGTGTGTGACCTTTGACCTTCTACGTTGTGTGCACGGTGTGTGCACTCATGCACTTGCTTTTGAACTTGTAGCATAAAGAGATGCCATTCCTTGTGGTCCTTATCATATAATAGTCTTTTAAAGCTCCCTTTGTGTCCCCCTTGTGTGCCTTACCATCTATTGCTCATTTCATGTGGGCCAATTGGCTTTCGAAGCTGCTGCAGACCCTCTTGCTTTATTAATGGCTTTGCAATATTTCTGTCCTCAGCACATTTGTCTTTTATGCCGCTTTGCTGTGTTGTGGGATTAAGTTAGTCCCATAATTGTCTTTCCCTCTGCCACCATGTTCCTGTTCCCTCATGTGACCCTCATGACAAAACTCTTCCAGGCTGCCACATCTGCGCTTTGTCTCTCACGAGTATTTTCCCCTCAGACAAAAATCTAGAGAAATTAAAGCGTCAAGCAACTCGGGGTTCATGCGAGCCGGAAGGAACGCTCGTCCTTCCCAATGCCCATCAATTCAGGAAGATTGCGGGGGATTGGTGTCGATATCGATGTCTAGTCATGATCAGTTTCCAACATTGAAGCCTCATATCAGTTTGGAAGGAGAAGAGATTGTTTATTGTCAAGTAATGACAGTTTGATGCTTGATGGCGAGGATAATTTTTTTCCGCCAGGTTTCACCCAACCACAAATGGGTACGAATAGGTGCTGTCCCATCTCCAACTTCAAAGTGTCATCATCATCATCTGATTTTGTGGCGCCGAGTTACAAATGTTAAAAGCGAACCATCAGATCTAAATTTGGCGCCATGCCACGCCCACATCTTATCCATCCATCCATCTTCAACCGCTTATCCGGAATCGGGTCGCGGGGACAACAGCTCCAGCAGAAACCCCCAGACTTTCCTCTCCAGAGCAACATTAGCAACTTCCTCCTGGGGGACCCCGAAGCGTTCCCAGGCCAGAGAGGAGATGTAATCCCCCCCATCTGGTCCTTGGCCTGCCCCAGGTCTCCTCCCAGTGGGACGTGCAACGAGGACCTCCCTAGGGAGACGCTCGTGAGGCATCCGCACGAGATTCCCAAACCACCTAAGCTGGCTCCTTTCCAAGCGAAAGAGCAGCGGCTCTACTTTGAGTCTCTCTCGGGTGACTGAACGTCTCACCCTATCTCTAAGGGAGATGCCAGCCATCTTTCTGAGGAAATTCATTCTGGCCGCTTGTATCCGCGTTCTTATTCTTTCGGTCATGACCCACACTTCATGACCATAGATGAGAGTAGGAATGTAGATAGCTCGGTAGGCCGAGAGCTTTGCCTTCTGGCTCAGCTCTCAGTTCGTCACAACAGTGCGGCAGAGAGACTGCAATACTGCTCTGATTCTCCGGCTGATTTCCTTCTCCATCTTTCCCTCACTCGTGAACAAGACCCCAAGATACATAAACTCCTCCACCTGGTACAGAATCTTATGGCATAGGCAAAATTCCTTTGCAATTTATCAACGGCCGTCTGTCTGATATCTGTCATTTCACCCACGGTTCATTGGGTCAAAGTCCCTAGGAGGAGTTTGTTAGGATGTCCCGAGAAGGTCTTTCTCACTGGCACTCATCAAGGGCGGACCCTCCCCTTCCCTCTCCCTTATCTCTCCTGCTTGCTTCTTTGTCTTGTCTTGTCTTAACTTTCTTGTTGCCTCTTTTTGCACTGCTCTCCAAATCCAAACATTGGAACTAATTAACTGGCCTCTCAACGATATTAACAAGATGTTGGGTTTGGGGGAACCTGCCCGTCTTGACTGAGCGGTTATTGCTGGACACACGACGGACTCTTGGGAGGAGTAGGAGCATACTTGCCAAAATTGAGACCTCCGAATTCGGGAGATGGGGGTTATATGTTTTCAAGTATTTTTTATATATGTATAAATATATATACATAAATAATCCTTTCATGAATGAGTATATCCGTTCGGCCACCGTGTTCAATGGAGAAGTCTGATCTACAAAATTAGCAGGCAGCATACCCCTTCCCCTTCGAGCTGTCCTGGATGAACCGAAATGATTTTTTCCAATCATTTTGGAACTTGCAAGCGTACTTCTTCTTACTCGTCGTAGCCATGTCACTTCTTTGTTCTTCTGCTTCGTCTCTGTTATGTTTTTGGACATTACTACTTGCCGTAGTTTTGAAGCAATGCATGATGGGAATCCGGATGTTGTGTGTCAGTGTATTAACGTGCCGGCTGGAATAAACACACGTTGAGAAATAGCTCCGTGCCTGCCTACTTTATGGGTTATAGATAAACCTATGGATAACAGAGACATATATAATAGTCTCATTTTCAGGTGAGAGAGGACGCTAAAGGCAGTGCCTTTAAGGCACGCCTCCCATATAGTTGTCCGGGTAGAAATCTAGAGAAATTCGGGAGAATAGTTGCCTCGGGAGATTTTAAGGAGGGGCACTGAAATTCGGGAGTCTCCCGGGAAAATCGGGAGGGTTGGCAAGTATGAGTAGGAGTGCCGCGTGCCTGGCGAGCCTTCCAGTCGAGGACGTTAAAGATATCTACCTATTCGGAAGTACAGCGTTTACCTTTTTCCCACCTTTCGAAAGGGCGCCATAAGTTGGCTGACCCGTCAGCGTTCTTGTTCTGTCTCCCTGTAATGTATGTCTGCTCTTGAATGGGATTGTGCTGAAAATCAGAATTTCCCCTCGGGGACTAATAAAGTAAACGATTGAACGACCATTGAACGGTTAAAATACAACCTCTGTTTTTGGCAGAAATCAAGATGGCTGACTTTCTGTTTGTTTTTAAATATGGGTTCTGGAGACTATTAAGTTTGTCTTGTCATGATTGACATCTTCAGCGATTTTTTTTGGTAGGGGAAAATTAAATGTTTTCAACTTAGCGTAAAAGAGTAAATTTTGAGGTTTGGACCTTAAATATCTAAAACAAAAATTGCCCGTCCAGGCGCGCTTGCAACTATTGGTGAGTTTTTGTGCATGTTAAGTGTCTCCAAATATAATCGAAACGCAACAATTCCAATAGGGCCATTGCTGCTCGGGCCCTAATTACCTTCAGTTTTTTTATCAGGCGTATTATGCAAACTTCTTATGCCTCCACCAGCTTTAATGTTTTAATTACCTTTTTTTCACAGGACACATGGTAAAACAGTAAATAGTAGGACAGATAAGTGTCGGCAATGACATTATTTAGAGTTCTGTGCCTATTTTGTGAATATTCTTATTAATCCAGGTCATTGAATCGATCGCAACTGGACTGTTCAGATTGTCTTAGAAGACGTTTTACCTCTCATCCAAACAGGCTTCATCAGTTCATGCTCACAGACTTAGTCTGAGGGCATGGTGCAGGATCCAAAGTATTTGACTCTTGTTGGAGTAAGTGCAACAAATTAGCAACCAATGTCTTGTCTTTTTTGTTATTGTTATAAAAATAAATGTTGGGTTTACTGTATTTTAGAGTCAGTGTCTAGAAAAGAGTTAAGATGTATTTACCTCTGAAAACAAAATGATTGTGTAAATAGTGAACATGTCCAAATAGTGTTCAAAGTATGAATATTTAGTGTGATCACCATTGTTTTTCATCACAACCTGAAATGGCCCCTTTAATGCTGACAACATTGGCACTTGTTACGTACCCGGTAGTTCTGGAACTAAAAATGGTGTCTCCGGGTAAATTAAATTGGCGTTTGCCTTTTAAAAAGAAAAACTAACTTTTAGATAAGACATATCGTATCAAAAATACAGTAGAATGTATTGCTAACAACTACAGTAGTTTTGTGAAATAATGAAATAGTTAGACTCATTCTGCTTCAGTATGGTGCAGACAGGCACTAATACGCTCAAATCGCTTCACCAAGTTGGCAACACAACTAGTCATGTTTTTGATGATTTATTTCTTTAATTCAATTAATACCATCCACTTTTTCTTCTCAGCACTGTTCTTCAAACTCACTTTCTTCCTTCCCATGGGTGGAAAAACAAAGTTATGTTGGTCTATAGCTATGAGCTAATGATAGCGAGTAAGATACAATGTTTTGGTCGGATCTTACAGGGTTCACTGTTACATTGTTTCTGCTTATACAAACCCCGTTTCCATATGAGTTGGGAAATTGTGTTAGATGTAAATATAAACGGAATACAATGATTTGCAAATCCTTTTCAACCCATATTCAATTGAATGCACTACAAAGACAAGATATTTGATGTTCAAACTCATAAACTTTATTTTTTTTTTGCAAATAATTATTAACTTAGAATTTCATGGCTGCAACACGTGCCAAAGTAGTTGGGAAAGGGCATGTTCACCACTGTGTTATATGGTCTTTCCTTTTAACAACACCCAGTAAACGTTTGGGAACTGAGGAGACACATTTTTTAAGCTTCTCAGGTGGAATTCTTTCCCATTCTTGCTTGATGTACAGCTTAAGTTGTTCAACAATCCGGGAGTCTCCGTTGTGGTATTTTAGGCTTCATAATGTGCCACACATTTTCAATGGGAGACAGGTCTGGACTACAGGCAGGCCAGTCTAGTACCTGCACTCTTTTACTATGAAGCCACGTTGATGTAACACGTGGCTTGGCATTGTCTTGCTGAAATAAGCAGGGGCGTCCATGGTAACGTTGCTTGGATGATGGCAACATATGTTGCTCCAAAACCTGTATGTACCTTTCAGCATTAATGGCGCCTTCACAGATGTGTAAGTTACCCATATTTTGGGCACTAATACGGTACACCCCCATACCATCACAGATGCTGGCTTTTCAACTTTGCGCCTATAACAATCCGGATGGTTCTTTTCCTCTTTGGTCTGGAGGACACGACATCCACAGTTTCCAAAAACAATTTGAAATGTGGACTCGTCAGACCACAGAACACTTTTCCACTTTGTATCAGTCCATCTTAGATGAGCTCAGGCCCAGCGAAGCCGACGACATTTCTGGGTGTTGTTGATAAACGGTTTTTGCCTTGCATAGGAGAGTTTTAACTTGCACTTACAGATGTAGCGACCAACTGTAGTTACTGACAGTGGGTTTCTGAAGTGTTCTTGAGCCCATGTGGTGATATCCTTTACACACTGATGTCGCTTGTTGATGCAGTACAGCCTGAGGGATCGAAGGTCACGGGCTTAATGTGCAGTGATTTCTCCAGATTCTCTGAACGCTTTGATGATATTACGGACCGTAGATGGTGACATCCCTAAATTCCTTGCAATAGCTGGTTGAGAAAGGTTTTTCTTAAACTGTTCAACAATTTGCTCACGCATTTGTTGACAAAGTGGTGACCCTCGCCCCATCCTTGTTTGTGAATGACTGAGCATTTCATGGAATCTACTTTTATACCCAATCATGGCACCCACCTGTTCCCAATTTGCCTGTTCACCTGTGGGATGTTCCAAATAAGTGTTTGATGAGCATTCCTCAACTTTATCAGTATTTATTGCCACCTTTCCCAACTTCTTTGTCACGTGTTGCTGGCATCAAATTCTAAAGTTAATGATTATTTGCACACAAAAAAAAGTTTATCAGTTTGAACATCAAATATGTTGTCTTTGTAGCATATTCAACTGAATATGGGTTGAAAATGATTTGCAAATCATTGTATTCCGTTTATATTTACATCTAACACAATTTCTCAACTCATATGGAAACGGGGTTTGTATTTAAATAAATACACGGATGGGGTAGTTTTATGGTCCTGCTAATAATTCTATTGCTGGCCCAATACTTTTGTAAGGATTGTGCAAGCGATTCGGGCCTTCTGCTATTTCCTAAAAGTTGTGGATTACTGACTTGCACGTTTTCCACCAACATCTGACCACGCAGCATTTTTGCCCTCGCTGGCCTTTTTGGCTTTTTCCACCTCTCTCCAGTCGTCAGCTGGAAGTACACTCAGCAGTGTCATGAAAGATGCAGACTGAAAGGGTTTGCAAGGCGAACAGATGGGCCAAAGCTGAGATTTTCCTATAAGAATTTCATTTTCAAACTATTGGCCAGAGATGGCTGATGATTTATTTAGTTTGGGCGCAGCGCTGGGAGTGTGCCATGTGTGCTGCCGAGACCGGATACATCGGACCCGCTTCGTGCCAGTTAGACGGCACAGGGTTTTATGAGAGGGCGCTTCACAACACATGCTTCCAGTGAGAGGAAGCTGTGTTGATGTGAAAGATCTCGAAGCACCTTTGACCAAAAATACAAAATCTAACCATCTTTGTGTAATGGTCCTCTGAACGTATTATTATTATTTAGGAATTATTTATTTATTTTTTGATATGTCCTGTCTAGTAACTCAGGCAAATCATATTGTTCTCCTCAGAGCCCATATTTGCTCTACAGGTGTACTTTACAAAAGAGAAATGTGGGATATTTCTTTTGGTGCCCTATTTGTATTTGACTTGATTACATTTTTGGATATATTTAATGTTTGGAGCAACAGGGGATGGAAAGAAGAAGAAGAAGAGAAAACAGAGGGGGAAATTGCATGGACAAGAGAGAGAGACAACAACAAATACGATATATACAAATATGATACCAAAAAGTATAAAGAAGAACCAGTAAGTGAAGTAGATAGTAATTACACAGAAATGACAATGAACATTATTGCACTACAAACAGTAACAGTACCAATAGAAATAACAATATTGATAATGAATAATAATAATGACCTCTTTTATCAAAATTATACTATACATAAATGTAATGAATAGTTGAAATACAAAAAAAGGCAGATAAAGAGAGGGTGAAAAGAAATAAACCTTTTACATTGTTATGGTAAAATAGGTCAAGCTTGAGCAGTGTGCCTCGTTTCAACCCAGTTTCCCGGTGATATATATATATATATATATTTATTAAGTGTTTAATCGTGATAAATTGCATTGTTCATAGTCAACTCAGAATTAATTGCAATTAATTGCAGATAGGTATCATTTTTCATTATTAATAAGTGTAACCCAGACAGATAATTTTCAGGAGGGGTGGCTTTATAGTGCTACATGACAATGTTTTAACCTTCTCTATTAATTAAATACATGTAATATTCAGCCTGCTAATCATTCTGTAACTGAGGACTCGACCAGAATATGTTATAAAATAATTTACACGATATTATAGCCAGTCAGAAAAATCCCCCCTCCTGCCCTCATTTTCCTCAACTGATGTAGTAGCATTTCTTAAGTTGCAAGTATCACGGAATAACATTACAAAACATCTCTGACAAAGCATGATGGTAATGTAAGACATTTTTATTTTGTTAATGTCAGGGTTTCCCCTAAATTGCCAAAATACCTGTAGCGGTGGGGGCGTGGTCGATATGACGTCATGTCATATGATGCATATATTCTTTAAAAAGGGATTTTAAACAAATATGTTAAGTAAATTTTGATTACATAATATTGTTTTGTTCTATTATTAAATTGTTGCTGCTTATTAAACAATGTACTTTTTTTTTTAAAAGATTTCTACAATCCTTTTAGTCACTTTATCTGTAATAAAAATGATTGGCAACAAATCTAGCATCTATTTCAGGTGTTATTGCAGACTGTACTCGTGTTCAGAGACTCTGTTTAGACACTTCTGTCGCGCCATGTCCGTGATGCAAAGCCCACTTGCTTCGCGTTGCTGGGAGCCTTTCTCTCAATAAAAGCCGCCAGTGTCATCTTAAATTGGGAAGATCACTTTCTGCAGGTATATCTCGAATATATTAAAGTATGTCCGCAGCCCGGCATACGCTCCAAACAACCCCGTGCGTATGTCTGGTGTTAATGTGTATGTTAGGGTGTTATGACCGCGGAGAATAAACAAGTGTTGTTTGTCTTGAAGTGAAGCACGGAGGCAGACGTGTGTGCTGTGAGGAAATACTTGCTGGAATTGGGCCCGTTGTTAGCATAAAATTGGCCATAAAAGTTAAAAAGAGTGTCAGACTTTGTTTGTTTTCTCCTGGACGCTACAATACATTATATTTAGGGATGTCCGATAATGGCTTTTTGCCGATATCCGATACTCCGATATTGACCAAACCCTTAATTACCGATACCGATATCAACCGATACCGATATCACCCGATACCGATATCAACCGATACCGATATATACAGTCGTGGAATTAACACATTATTATGCCTAATTTAGACAACCAGGTATGGTGAAGATAAGGTTCTTTTTTAAAAATAAAATAAAAATAAAATAAGATAAATAAATTAAAAACATTTTCTTGAATAAAAAAGAAAGTAAAACAATATAAAAACAGTTACATAGAAACTAGTAATTAATGAAAATGAGTAAAATTAAATTAACTGTTAAAGGTTAGTACCGTATTTTTCGGACTATAAGTCACAGTTTTTTTCATAGTTTGGCCGGGCTCCAGTGCGATTTACATATGTTTTTTTCCTTCTTTATTATGCATTTTCGGCAGGTGCGACTTATACTCCGGTGCGACTTGTACTCCGAAAAATACGGTACTATTAGTGGACCAGCAGCACGCACAATCATGTGTGCTTACGGACTGTATCCCTTGCAGACTGTATTGATATATATTGATATATAATGTAGGAACCAGAATATTAATAACAGAAAGAAACAACAATTTTGTGTGAATGAGTGTGAATGAGTGTAAATGGGGGAGGGAGGTATTTTTGGGTTGGTGTACTAATTGTAAGTGTAGCTTGTGTTTTTTATGTTGATTTAATAAAAATAAAAATAAAAATAAAAAATACCAATACCGATAATAAAAAAACGATACAGATAATTTCCGATATTACATTCTAAAGCATTTATCGGCCGATAATATCGGCAGGCCGATATTGTCGGACATTTCTAATTATATTACTTTATTTTACTAGGTGTTGCAGCTAATATGAAGCCCGTACATTAAGGACAAACCCTAATCGTAGTTAAACCGGATGTATAGTGTAGCACTTTTAATTTGAAGCCAGAGAGTGTGTAATTGGTTTGAGAAAGGGTCTTGACATGTTTTGATGTCAGACCAACTGTTTGCAATACAAAAAAAGTCTCCTTTCGACTTCCTGCCGACATTCTTTCATTTCTGTTGAGCTTTTATGTCATCTTACTTACTAAATCAGTCACAGTAACAATGTAAATGTTATGTTATCACTGAACATTAACCGTAATCTGAACACGGAAGTGAAGCTCCACCCACCTGAACTACGCACGCAGCAGGCGTTTGCTGCAGGGATGTCGCCTCTTCTTACAGCGAAAAATAGTCCTTTCTTGTCAGGAGAACAACTTGCTATGGCTTTGAATCTGACATTTCCATAAGGTAGACCTTCCTTTGTCCATTACTGCTCGCTTGTGGCTCATCAGTAGCAAGTGAACTGCAGCCAAGTTCCCTCTGCTACGGCACGGCACGAGGGTCACAAGGGAAGTGTTCACGTTAATCGCCTGTTAAAAAAATGTGTGCCGTTATTGAAATTTATAGTTAATGCGTTATTATCGCGTTAATTTTGACAGTCCTAATATTTATACATAGTCCTCTGAAATTAAATGACCTTAAAGATAGAAGGATCGTGTCCTTACATGCTCCCTTGCATGCATGAGAAGCAATATTGTCTGCGCTTGTCATAAGGCTTCTCATTAAGCTAGTTAGGAAATTGTAAAATGCCAAGTCTTCTTGCTGTTTCCTCTGTGATAATTACATGCAAGTGCAAAGCAAAGAAAGGAGAAGGCCATAAAAAGGCCCACCCCATTGGAGGCAGCCTTTGCTGTCCCCAGGTGCAGCCCCCCTATACTGTCCTAACATAGTCTGGGAACCTGATCTTTATCTGGTTGCAGGTGATTAATGCACGGGAGAAGACCACCCTGCCGATAAATGCGTTAAAAATTATCGGTATCGTTTTTTAAAAATTATCGGTATCGTTTTTATTTTTTATTTTATTTTATTTTTTATTTTTTTATTAAATCAACATAAAAAACACAAGATACACTTACAATTAGTGCACCAACCCAAAAAACCTTCCTCCCCCATTTACACTCATTCACACAAAAGGGTTGTTTCTTTCTGTTATTAATATTCTGGTTCCTACATTATATATCAATGTACCGTATATTACCAAATAGTAGCCCGGGTGTTTATTTCACAAAATCGAATTTGGAGACAGGCGTTTAAAAGAAGCAGGCGGTTATTTGCACAAGGCTTTTATTTATTTTTTCACCAGCCTGCACCAGGCCATTATTTGGTTACAATGGTTACTGTCCAGTATTTTTTTTTCGTACAAAAAACTTTAAATGTAAAAGCTATAGTAAACATACAAACAAAAAAAACAAGAGATCAACATGAGGTAGGCTATCAAAAGACAAGACATCAACAAGGCCTCAACATGGCAGTAGTGCAACATTTGTCAAATAGAATACCAATATTAAAAATAAATAAACTTTTTAAATAAAGCAGCCTACCGGGAAAAATAAAATTATGGTACCAAGTACTCTAGTATAAAACCCACCATCAAAACAGAACAATAATACTGTCACTTATATAAAATAAAGGCTACAGTACCAAGTATAAAACCATCAAAACAATAATACTGCAGCAAACGCAACCCCAGTAGCATTTTAATCTAAATTATGCAAATAACAGCCCATGGGCGGCTATTTGGACATAGGCGGTTATTAGGAAGAGGCAGTTAATTCACAAAATGGGGTCAGACCCCGGGCGGCTATTAGGACATGGGCGGTTATTTGCCCAAGGGCGTTTATTTGGTAATATACGGTATATCAATACAGTCTGCAAGGGATACAGTCCGTTATCACACATGATTGTGCGTGCTGCTGGTCCACTAATAGCACTAACCTTTAACAGTTAATTTGACTCATTTTCATTAATTACTAGTTTCAATGTAACTGTTTTTATATTGTTTTACTTTCTTTTTTATTCAAGAAAATGTTTTTATTTTGTTTATCTTATTTTATTTTATTTTTTTAAAAGTACCTTATCTTCACCATACCTGGTTGTCCAAATTAGGCATAATAATGTGTTAATTCCACGACTGTATATAGCGGTTGATGTCGGTATCGGTTGATATTGGTATCGGTAATTAAAGAGTTGGACAATATCGGAATATCGGATATCGGCGAAAAGCCATTATCGGACATCCCTACTATTCTTTATTTATTTTAAATTGCCTTTCTTGGTGTTGGGTTTTATCAAATAAATTTCCCCAAAAAATGTGACTTATATATGTTTTTTTCCTTCTTTATTATGCATTTTCGGCAGGTGCGACTTATACTCCGGTGCGATTTATACTCCGAAAAATACGGTACCTCAATGTATGCGCTTAATTCCTTCTGTTATGGAGCTCTTGACTCAAAACACTTATGTCAAATCAATCTTGCCTATTGAAATGAATTTAAATCAATTTAATCACTGCTTCCCCCCAAAACAGCACCATTTTAACTTTTAAAAAAAACAAAAAAAAACTCACTTTTAGGTAAGAAAAATTGTACAAAAACAATACAATGATCCAAAGCAAGAAAATGCATGTTGCATATTGCCAGTCGTTTTTTCCTATAGGAGATGTATTACAATAATATATTTCCCAAATGGGAAAAGTAACGGGATTAATAAAACACAGCAATCAATTGCATATGCTTTAATCAGCCCCGTAAGTCAGCCAGCAGCTATGAAATTATAAAATGATATTACTGAATAGACAATGTTTGTGATATGTATTTATTTATGACAGTCCAAATATGATGACGCACACGCACACACTAGGGTGACCATTTCCATGACACCAAAAAGGAGGACATTATGCGGCATATCAATAAATTACTATAGTGTACATAGGACTCTGGTATACCTTATTTATAGTACAATTTTGAGTGGTTTAAAGATGATGTTTGTGTGGCTGAATAGGAAAAAATATTAAAGTCAAGTGTTTGTTAACAGTATTTGTATTTATTCAATACATTGTGGTGTTCAAAAAGTGACCACTGAGATGAATCTTTTCAAGTGCAGAGTGCCACAAAGCATAACATGTGTGGACTTAAATGTAGTTAACATATATAATAAAAAGAAAAATGCCACAAAAAATGTTCCACATCAACATCAAGGCTGCTTGATGCATATCTGGTTGCGTTATGCAGAATATGGGCCAAACAGTTTGCAGGGAGCACATCTTTTTGGCTCAGTTTCAGCTTCTGATACACACTGTTATGTTTGCCACAATTGACACTGGCATTGTCTGCTGCATATGCAGACATGTTTTTCACCTCTAAGCCAGACATCTCAAGTTTTGCCAGCAGCTGGTTTGTTATGGCTTCTGACGTTTCGTTGCTGTCGCTATAAAAATCCAACAGGACATGTTGGATGCCTTCATCAAAGTGAAAATACCTTACCACAATGGGAAAACACTTGTTTGTTCCTTTATTTGAGGCGTCGGTTGCCACGGAAAAGGGTAGGTTGTTTTCTTTTATGCAGTCGGTATGTTCCTGTACTGAATAGTGAGCGATGACGTTCTCGCACAATGCCTTGGCTTTTGTTCGGCCACAGGCCATCCCTTTAGCTGTGGGCTAGTCACTGAAAATCTCCCGGTCCACTTTCATGCCGCAGTCTAAACTTCTGTAGGACTGGTGATGCTTTACAGCAGTGGTTCTCAACCCTTTTTTCAGTGATGTACCCCCTGTGAACATTTTTTTAATTCAAGTACCCCCTAATCAGAGCAAAGCATTTTTGGTTGAAAAAAAGAGATAAAGAAGTAAAATACAGCACTATGTCATCAGTTTCTGATTTATTAAATTGTATAACAGTGCAAAATATTGCTCATTTGTAGTGGTCTTTCTTGAACTATTTGGAAAAAAATATATAAAATAACTAAAAACTTGTTGAAAAATAAACAAGTGATTCAATTATAAATAAAGATTTCTACACATAGAAGTAATCATCAACTTAAAGTGCCCTCTTTGGGGATTGTATTAGAGATCCATCTGGATTCATGAACTTAATTTTAAACATTTCTTCACAAAAAAAGAAATCTTTAACATCAATATTTATGGAACATGTCTACAAAAAAATCTAACTGTCAAGACTGAATATTGCATTTCTTTTCACAGTTCTTTTTGACAGACATTTTAGTGAGGGTCAAACCATCATGGCATGGGGGGAACTCTGGCTTTATGATAATGAATGGAATAGCCTACTTGATTTGATGTTCAGTTTATGAACTTACATTACATTACATACCCCCAGGGGTACGCGTACCCCCATTTGAGAACCACTGCTTTACAGCATGGTACACCTTGCACAGCTCCGCAGCGGTTATCTTGTCATCCAGGGGCGACGAAACTTCACGAAAAAAATTCCTCATTGAAGAGGTACCTGCCGCACGTTTATTACTTTTATGTTTATCCGCGCACCCGCATGCCGTTCAGTTGCAGCATTCCCCTGACTACTTACGTCGACATCACATCGACAAAGTGTGCAGAAGCCATGGAATGAGTCTCGACTGCTTTTCGTTATAAATTCGTTCTCTTTTATCCATTCAGAATTAAACGAGATCTTGCGTTTTGGCATGATGCTAACTTTCTGTCAATGTCATGCCGCAACAGCACATGAACCCTTGTTTACTTTTTTAACCAATGATAAGCAGATTTGTATCCGACACCGCTCTTAGCCAATCATTTGATACGTTACTGCGTTGGGGGCATTTTTTACGGTCTTTGATTGGCTATCGCGCTGCAGCCCAGCAAAGATGAAAAAACTCCGCTCTTCAAGCCTAGTGCCTCAAAAAGGAGGACAAATACGTGTCCGGCTTGACGCTGCGCCGGACGCCGGACAGGGCATTAAAAATCCGGACTGTCCGGCCTAAATCCGGACACCTGGTCACCCTAGCACACACACACACACATGAGGATTCTTGATCAATCCATCTGTCTTTGCAGGGTAATCCCCTATTTTCTCACTGCCATGTGTGTAACTGTGCCAATTTGCACGTCCTTTCTAGATGTACTAAGTAAAGACACAAAATGGCGCTCGCGGAATAATTTTGGTCTTGATAAATCACACTGTAGGTGCTGAGTAATTATATATGCATCTGTTCCTCCCAATATCGTGGGCGTTTTGATTATCGGCTTATATTCTACATATGCTAAATCGGTTGGGCTGCTTATTTTGCTCTTTTAAGAGACGCAGTCCTCTGCACACAAGTTTAATAGATTACTTTTGCGTGTGCTATCAAGTTTGCATGCGTTTTAGTACACGCAAACCTTTAGTGGCTCAGGCCCTAAGTGTTGTATTTCTTATAGACACGCTGTTTGATCCTAACATGCATCTTGGTTGCAGTTTTCATTATCATAATCCTGTTGAAATTGCCATGTAAGTAGCATGTCTATGGAAAATCCAATGCAAATTAGCATCGAGCTGGCTAATGATGAAAAGCGGAGCCTTGCTGTACTTTTGAGCACCTTCTTCCTGCTTTGTTGGCGTTGAAAATTGCAACATTACTTTGAGTGTTTGTTTCCCCGCCAAGTGTTTGAGCCGGTGCATGACGTGATATCACGTTCAACAAAGATATCTAAGTATGGTACCGTTTGGTTTTACGTGAATGTCAGTCGATACTTTAAAAGTACCAAATTCACTTCCCATTCCTACTACTGGGTCAATATGGAATACAATTATTTTACCGTATTTTCTGGGTTATAGAGCGCACCAGTACTCAAGCCACACCCACCAAATTTTAAAAGAAAAATTATTTTTACATTTATTAGCCACACCGGACTAGCTAGCTCTCTAATCAGCTAAACAGACTCAATAACTCCACGATGGCGTTTTGATGAATTTACGAAACTGAAACACTACATGAATGCCATTTTAAGTTAATAATACTGTGACAGTCTCTCACCGTCCGGGTTCCATGGACCACCGAGGACTGACATGACTGGAGCCGTTTTGACTTTGTTTTATTATGTCAATAATACTCAGTCTCAGGTCGGGTCGCTTTTCAGCTCCTTCCTCTTCCACTGCTCGCTCTTCGGTCCGCTTTTCAGCCGGCCGCGTCTTCGTCTGCCTCTTGCTCTCTGTCTCTTGCGCACTGCGGGTGTTGCTCGTTCTCCAACTCCCTCTGCTGCCCCGTCGTTCTCGGCTGCCGCCCTTTTACACACTTGGAGGATATTATATGATTGTGCCCAGGTGGGCGATCCACGCACCTGATACTTATTACGGCGCCGATCCCGGCGCGCCCCGCCTCGCCGCTGGCCCGCCGGCCACGCCTCTTCACCGCCATCTTTGAGTCGGCCCCGGCGTGCCCTGCCTCGCTGTCGGCCATGCCTCCCCACAAATACTAACACAGCCAATTGTAAACGTGTTAGTACAGGGCTAGGGAACCTATAGCTCTAGAGCCAGATGTGGCTCTTTTGATGACTGCATCTGGCTCTCAGATAAATCCTAGCTGACATTGCTTAACACGATAAGTGATGAATAATTCCGCTGGTAATCACAGTGTTAAAAATAACCACGTATCAACCAGACTACAAAGCCATCAGTAAAACCATACAGCACCAGAAGTCTCATTAATGGTAAGAAGTATTTTATTTATTATTGGTTACCTTCAGAATAGCTGTTATTAAAAAGAAAAAGAGACTTATTATACCGCATTTTTCGGAGTATAAGTCGCCCCGGAGTATAAGTCGCACCGGCCGAAAATGCATAATAAAGAAGGAAAATAACATGTATAAGTCGAACTGGAGTATAAGTCGCATTTTTGGGGGAAATGTATTTGATAAAACCCAACACCAAGAATAGACATTTGAAAGGCAATTTAAAATAAATAAAAAATAGTAAGCAACAGGCTGAATAAGTGTACGTTATATGACGCATAACTAAGCAACTGAGAACGTGCCTGGTATGTTAACTTAACATATTATGGTAAGAGTCATTCAAATAACTATAACATATAGAACATGCTATATGTTTACCAAACAATCTGTCACTCCTAATCGCTAAATCCCATGAAATCTTATACGTCTAGTCTCTTACGTGAATGAGCTAAATAATATTATTTGATATTTTACGGTGATGTCTTAATAATTTCACACATAAGTCGCTCCTGAGTATAAATGAAAAAAACTGCGACTTATAGTCTGAAAAATACGGTACTCTAAAAATGTTGGTCTTACTTAAAAGTGCACGCATTTAGTTGTATTCAGAGTTACAGAATATTATATGGCTCTCACGGAAATACATTTTAAAATATTTGGCTTTCATGGCTCTCTCAGCCAAAAAGGTTCCCGACCCCTGTGTTAGTATATTTACTAATACCAACAACGCTAGCTTGATTACATTATGATAGCACGTACAAATATACATGAAAACACTCCTACAGACATCACTCATGGGACGGTTTAGTAAGTATGAATTGTTTTAGTTATATATATAAAACTTGCAAACATTGCTTGAAGTGATAAATTAATAATCCTTACGAGCAGAAACGCTATGGATGGTTATACCTCCGGTTCAAGGCACGAAACAGGAAGTACATTTTCAACTCGCGGCACCTTTTACCATGAATTGATTAACGTGGACCCCGACTTAAACAAGTTGAAAAATGTATTCGGGTGTTACCATTTAGTGGTCAATTGTACAGAATATGTACTGTACTGTGCAATCTACTAATAAAAGTTTCAATCAATCAATCAAACCTCCTCAAGCAAACTCATCCAAAAGATGGCGCCATAGCACAAACAATACCACACCTTTTCTGTGTTTTATGAAAACTATTTGTTGAATACAAAACATTATGGCTGTTAGCAAATAAAGGAGCAAAAATTAGCCGCACTGTTTTATAAGCCGCAGGCTTCAAAGCGTGGGAAAAAATTAGCGGTTTAAAGTCGGGAAAAACCGGTAATTAGGAATGTTTCCAGTTTTTTTTCAGAAGTAAACATGGCGGGGGTACGCCAATGCAAAAAGGTATACCATACTTGCCAACCTTGAGACCTCCGATTTTGGGAGGTGTGTGTGTGGTCGGGGGCGTGTTTGGGGGCGTGGTTAAAAGGGGAGGAGTATATTTACAGCTAGAATTCACCAAGTCAAGTATTTGATATATATATATAAGAAATACTTGACTTTCAGTTAATTCTAGCTATATATATATATATTTTTTTTTTAATTATATATATATAGTATATATATATATATATATATATATATATATATATATATATATATATATATATATATATATATATATATATATATATATATATATATATAAATAAGAGAAATACTTGAATTTCAGTGTTCATTTATTTACACATATACACACACATAACACTCATATCTACTCATTGTTGAGTTAAGGGTTGAATTGTCCATCCTTGTTCTATTCTCTGTCACTATTTTTCTAACCATGCTGAACACCCTCTCTGATGATGCATTCTGCTTTGTCTCCTTGTTGTGTGCGCAGTTGTGCACTGCACTCTCTAAAAGCCGTAGATGTGATTGTCACATATGTACAGTAGATGGCAGTATTGTCCTGTTTAAGAGTTTCACAAAATTGCTGTTTGGCAGACGAATTGCTTTACGGTAGATGAAAACGTGACTGCTGTTGTTGTGTGTTGTTGCCGTGCTGGGAGGACGTTAATGAAACTGCCTAACAATAAACCCACATAAGAAACCAAGAACTCGCCCTCGATCATTCTACAGTTATAACGTGATTGGGCAGGCACACTGTTTATATTGTGGGAAAGCGGACGTGAAAACAGGCTGTCGTCACGTCACTCAGGTCCGCCTGAATTTCGGGAGAAAATTTGTCCCGGGAGGTTTTCGGGAGAGGCGCTGAATTTCGGGAGTCTCCCGGAAAATCCGGGAGGGTTGGCAAGTATGAGGTATACCTAATAAAGTGTCTGAAGATTTCCATAGGAGTACAACTTTCCTCTGAGGTTCTTCCATCAGTAAATCTATGTGTGCGGCCATGACTACATGTGGGGATTGTTAATGGGAGCTGCTCAGCATCCTCTGCCTTTGGCATTTTCCTTTAGCGTAACTAGTCCCTCTCGGTCACACACACACGAACATATGGCCATGCATATTGACAAACAGACTGTAGTGCCCCCCTACCTCCCAACGCCGCCAAACACGTTGGCAGAAGAACACACAAAATTCTGTGCTAAAAGTTTCCTTTGTGGTTTCTCAATGGAGCTCCCCCGCTACGCACATTTATTGATTGTGTAAACACACACTGAAGTAACCGTTTGCATGTTTCCCCCCCTCCTGCTTCCATTCACGTCATTGTTCATAAAAACCAAATGTGTCTTGTTGTTTTTTTTTTGGTTTTTTTAAATTAGGAAGCACAATTGAGGGTTGAGATGAGAGAAGCTGATTGTTCTGTCAAGTCTGCTATCAGATGTGAAGCCCTGACCCTGAATAAGCTCATTTTCCCGGCAGGGTGATCTCTTTATAGCCTCAAAACGCTTGTGATAGTGTCTTACTATAAGTCCTTGTGGAAACTGGACTCATGACCCTGCCTTGGCATTTGCTGAAACCCTTCATCTCGGTATGGGACCCTGTCTTCCTCTTCAGTCCCCCGCTTTTGTGGCCTTATCTCTGAATGCAAATGGCTGGAACCCGCCAGTGCAAATACAGCCCACAATGCACTCGTGCATATCTTGTGGCTGATTAAAACTGCGTAAACACCATAAAGGAGTTCGTAAACAAAAGACTAAAGGGCGGCGGGGGGGATGGGAGAGAAGACGACTCATTTTCTTTAGTCAGTGTCCTGGTTTTTGAAGGATGCCTTCAAACCATCTACTCCCATGCATTATTCAAATTCTCAAATGCTGTTTTCTTGTACCCACACTAAGAACATTCTGCAAGCTTACATTGATTTTGTCCCCTCCTTGCAGAAACTGGTGTCCTCACACAGTTACCAGGACAGTGAGTTGCCAGGTGCAGAATGGGACAGTCGTGCAGCGGGTCTACCAGACGTGCCGCTGGCCACAGGGATGTACGGGAGGCAGGTGAGGAGAAGGAAATACACCGTACCTCGAATCGAATCCAACATAACTCACCTAACAAATAGTAAAAGTCGTTTTTTGTACTAAAACACGTGCAAACTTGATAGCACACACAAAGCTAATCGACTAAGTGTGTGCAAAGTGGATTGCGTCTGTAGAATGAGCAGAATAAGGCTTGCAATCTATTATGCATCTCTGTCTTCATTAATATGCTAAATATATGCTGATCATCAAAACACCCACAATGCTGGGAGGAGATCGATGCAAATTTACTCATGTAGCACGCGCAATGTGATTTAGCAACACTCATCACCGTTTTGCGTGCACTATTTTGCGTTTTATGTACCGTATTTTTCGGAGTATAAGTCGCTCCGGAGTATAAGTCGCACCGGCCGAAAATGCATAATAAAGAAGGAAAAAAACATATATAAGTCGCACTGGAGTATAAGTCGCATTTTTTTGGGAAATTTATTTGATAAAACCCAACACCAAGAATAGACATTTGAAAGGCAATTTAAAATAAATAAAGAATAGTGAACAACAGGCTGAATAAGTGTACGTTATATGAGGCATAAATAACCAACTGAGAACGTGCCTGGTATGTTAACGTAACATATTATGGTAAGAGTCATTCAAATAACTATAACATATAGAACATGCTATATGTTTACCAAACAATCTGTCACTCCTAATCACTAAACCCCATGAAATCTTATACGTCTAGTCCCTTACGTGAATGAGCTAAATAATATTATTTGATATTTTACGGTAATGTGTTAATAATTTCACACATAAGTCGCTCCTGAGTATAAGTCGCACCCCCGGCCAAACTATGAAAAAAACTGCGACTTATAGTCCGAAAAATACGGTAGCACATGTCAAATGGATGTGCAAACTGACAGTTTCACACACGGCTGAACAGACCGACAATGGACAGACGAGAATCCTACGCCCTGCCACGTGTGTGTGTCAACATTTTGGATGGTATAAATAAAAAAGATTACACAAATAGTGTATTCAGCAACATCCTTTCATAATTTTATAACTGACTTAAGAGACTTATTAAAACAAATTCAAATGATGCGTTTTGGTGTCCTTGAGTATTTCTCAATGACGTTTGTTTTTTTCTAATATAATATACAGTACAGGCCAAAAGTTTGGACACACCTTCTCATTCAATGTGTTTTCTTTATTTTCATGACTATTTACATTGTAGATTGTCACTGAAGGCATCAAAACTTTGAATGAACACATGTGGAGTTATGTACTTATGTAAAATAACTGAAAACATGATTTGTATTTATTTATTTTGTTGACCACTGACCGAAGAAATAATAAACTAAACTAAACTAATATTCTAGTTTCTTCAAAATAGTCATGCTGTGCTCTGATTACGGCTTTGCATACTCCTGGTATTCTCTTGATGAGCTTCAAGAGGTAGTCACCTGAAATGGTTTTCACTACACAGGTGTGCTTGAAGCTCATCTAGAGAATGCCAGGATTGTGCAAAGCAGTAATCAGAGCAAAGGGTGGCTATTTTGAAGGAACTAGAATATAAAACATGTTTTCAGTTATTTCACCTTTTTTTGTTAAGTACATAACTCCACATGTGTTCATTCATAGTTTTTATGCCTTCAGTGACAAATCTACAATGTAAATAGTCATGAAAATAAAGAAAACGCGTTGAATGAGGAGAAGGTGTGTCCAAACTTGTGGCCTGTACTGTATATTATCAAAATATTTCTTATATGAATACAACTTCTTGAAGTATGCATTTTCTTGCGTTTTTAGCGGAGTAAATGCACCTTCAGTGGTAAAATAAAAAGTAGATTCATTGTAGATGCACTGCAGGACTGCTTCTAAAATGCCCATAAAAAGTGGTAGATGTCTGCTGCTTGTTTGAAAAGATAGCAAAACGCCACAAGAGTCACCACAGAGACACTCACATTTACTGCACATTCATGATAACATGAATGTGCAGTAAATGCGAGTGTCTCTGTGGTGATGCCCTGTATAGTACACGCAAAATCCTCATTTAAATAAGGCGGTCTGCACCACTTTTCAATTGCACACGCAGTCTTATACTATCACATTATTCCACTAATAGTAATGCTATTTTAGCGCGTGGTATTTAGATCTTAGTAAATCAGGCCCTAAGTGTGTGTGTATGGGGCCCGGAATTTGGTGCTACGCCCCTAGTCACAACATTAGTTACACCTGCATGAATTCTTCTTTACATTTGATTTGTTTAGGGTAAAAACATCAGACAGTTGTCAAGCTGATGCAAACTTTACAAACAAAATGAAACGTTGAAATGATGCCTAGTAAAAACAGTGTCAATCCAAATTGAGCATTAATGTCTTTATAAAGCCAGAATTATTGCTCTCAGATTGTGAAAAAACAATTTTTAATATCTCGAAAATTCAAAAATGCTAAATGCAGGATTTTGCTTTGCAGTGAATCACAACTGTCAACCTTCCCGTTCGATAACACTCAGAAAACATCGGCGTGACGCATCCTGTAACCTGTAGCCTGTAAAGTCAGGCGTAAAAAAACTAAACATATTCAGTCCAAGCCTGGGGAGAGGGGGTCCAGACTGAGTCCAAGGAAGAAAACAAACCTCATAGCCATAGCACACATAGACATGTGTGTAAGAGGGAAACATCAAAAAACACAAAGGACATTAAATCATACTTGCCAACCCTCCCGATTTTCCAGGGAGACTCCCGAATTTCAGTGCCCCTCCCGAAAATCTCTCGAGGCAGCCATTCTCCCGAATTTCTCCCGATTTCCACCCGGACAACAATATTGGGGGCGTGCCTTAAAGGCACTGCCTTTAGCGTCCTCTCTCACCTGAAAAGGAGACTATTATATATGTCTCCGTTATCCATAGGTTTATATATAACCCATAAAGTAGGCAGGCACGGAGCTATTTCTCAGCGTGTGTTTATTCCAGCCGGCACGTTAATACACTGACACACAACATCCGGATTCGCATCATGCATTGCTTCAAAACTACGGCAAGTAGTAATGTCCAAAAAAATAACAGAGACGAAGCAGAAGAACGAAGAAGAGACATGGCGACGACGAGTAAGAAGAAGAAGTACGCTTGCAAGTTCCAAAATTATTGGAAAAAATACTTTCAGTTCATCCAGGACAGCTCGAAGGGGAAGGGGTATGCTGCCTGCACATTTTGTAGATCAGACTTCTCCGTTGAACACGGTGGCCGAACGGATATACTCATTCATGAACGGATTATTTTTATATATATATATATATATATATATATATATATATATATATATATATATACTTATATATATATATATAAGACATACTTGAAAATATATACACCCCCCGCTACAAATACAACCCCCCCCGCCCCAAGTTTCCCTTGCAACGCATATGCAAAAAATGTATTATTAATTGGTTTCCTCCATTTTTTACTATATGATACACAATTTGCATGCACATTTGCAATAAATAAGCACAGGTCAGATCAGTGTTCTCTTTTGAAACTGTATGGTGATGAACTACTAAAGTATGTATCTGCTTGTGTTTTTCAGCTACAGGACCGTTGTCAGACCTTCCTATAAAATTGTATACCGCACTGTGACCTCACTGGAGTGGAAGTGCTGTCCAGGATTCAGCGGGACCGCCTGTGAAGAAGGTAAGTGCAGATAGGAGATGAATTCATTGGGACCAAGAAGCAAATTAGCTACAAGGATTTAACCTTTACTAATCATCTTGTGGTTTGCATCATTGATTAATGTTTTTGTGTAAGTTAGTTTTTATTTGGAACAGGTTTATAAGAGTACATGAAATGACAGCCCAAACCTAACGTTATTCATTAAAAACATCTCACAAGCTAGAACAGCTGCTCTCTTGATTTTCATACACCTGCTTATTGGAGCAAAAAGCCATCTCCACTTTTCAATTGTAATTTATCATGGACACAATCTGCCTCCATGAGTACATATGCAAGTACCTCGGTTTTTGTTAGTAATCCATTACAAAAAGTGAGACAAAGATGACAACCGGAGCAATTTTTCTCATAAGAAATAATGTCACTGTATCATGATCTCTCACAACAGTTATTATCAGTTTCTGGTATTTAGTTTAATTTCCTGTCCAGCGCTCTTATTTTGATTTCCATTTCCTGTTTGCCTACCTTTTGCTACTAATTCTCCTGTCTGAGCGCTGATCAGAACACACCTGTTCCTGGTTGTCATTCAGGATTCTTGATGGGGCTGGATCATTGTGATGTTTGCTTTGCTTAGCACCTAAACATGCATAGCTTTCCCTGTGCTTCGGGTGTGCACTTCCCTGCTGCACTATTTCTTTATTTTTGGTAAAAGTTATATATTTTTTTCTGCACTTCGCCTGCTGTCTCTGCCTCCTGGAGTTACGATCAACAACGCCACACCGAAACATAACATCAATCCATTTAATCCGTTCCAGACACCCGTAACTATGAACACAAAACACATTTTATAAACAATAATGATAGTTATACATGCAGAAAACATTGCACAATACATACAAATAGACCAATGAACATTTGACAGCACTTTTACATTTATTGAAGACTCTTTTTGGCAAAGACTGCGATGAGCGGGGATAGGAAAGATCCACACAGACCTCACTTTTGTATTTTGTTTTAAATTCAACAGTGTTTGTCACCTTCTTTAGCCAAGTACTGTCACTTGCAACTTTCCTTGGCCCCATGGTGGTTTATTTTGCAGCCATATCCTATTAAAAAAAAAGCATACAGACTTGTGGTGTGATAACAACTCAATAAGACGGAGTCACCAACACGTAAGATTCTTGGTTTGGATACTTGATTCTGCGGAATGATATGCAGTCAATTGGCCGCAATGTCATACTTGCCAACCCTCCCGGATTTTCCGGGAGACTCCCGAAATTCAGCGCCTCTCCCGAAAACCTCCCGGGACAAATTTTCTCCCGAAAATCTCCCGAAATTCAGGCGGAGCTGGAGGCCACGCCCCCTCCAGCTCCATGCGGACCTGAGTGACGTGTCGACAGCGGCCAGCCTGTTCTCACGTCCGCTTTCCCACAATATAAATAGCGTGCCTGCCCAATCACATTATAACTGTAGAATGATCGAGGGCGAGTTCTTGGTTTCTTATGTGGGTTTATTGTTAGGCAGTTTCATTAACGTCCTCCCAGCGCGGTAACAACACACAACAAAAACAGTCACGTTTTCGTCTACCGTAAAGCAGTTCTTCTGCTGTAAACAGCAATGTTTTGACACTCTTAAACAGGACAATATTGCCATCTACTGTACATGCATTTGTGACAATAACATCTAGGGCTTTTAGAGAGTGCAGTGCACAACTGCTATATATATATATATATATATATATATATATATATATATATATATATATATATATATATATATATATATATATATATATATAGCTAGAATTCACTGAAAGTCAAGTATGTCATATATATATATATGAAATACTTGTGTGTGTGTATATATATATATATATATATATATATATATATATATATATATGACATACTTGAGTATTTCTTATTTATATATATATATATGAAATACTTGACTTGGTGAATTCTAGCTGTAAATATACTCCTCCCCTCTTAACCACGCCCCCTCACTCAACCACGCCCCCCACGTCCCCACCCCCACCCCCCACCTCCCGAAATCGGAGGTCTCAAGGTTGGCAAGTATGCGCAATGTTTGGTCATTTTATCGCAAAGATGGTGTCCGAAAACTAGGACAAACTTTTGGCAAAAAAGCAGAATACTACGAAAAGTGGAGTACACATAAAATCCAAGGCAAAGGTTCTCAAAGGGGTGAAATGTCTCCTGGAAATTACCGGCTTAGTCCAAGTTGAAGGACCCTGCAGGTTGTCTTCTGTTTTGTGGGTTTATTTACAATCTGTGGTCAAGCTGAGTTAAGTTTGCTGTGGTCTTTGTGCATTTACGCACACCATTAACATCGGGGTAAAGAAGGATGAGGTAAACAAGGAGTGTGGGCGGGGAGGACGTTTTTCTGTGTCAGCGAAAGAAAGTTAACAAATAAACCAAACTGCTTTGTCACGCTGCACACAACTACGATGCGTTCAAGGACCACTGAACAGAGTAAGATGCCATAACGCCCGCCAGAACTCTCATATCAGTGATGCATAAAGAACACAAAACATGCAAAATAGTGGACTTTCTAACAGCACCTCTGTATTGTTTATTATAATCATAATTCTAAATAGAGGATAAATAACATCAATATATATCATAAATATTTCAACTAAGTACAAAATGTGATTTAATCAACTTTTAATATTTCAGATGCGACTTTATGACCATGATCAATAATGTTATTATCACGGTATTAATAAATCATTCAGTCTTGTCACAGTCTGAATATGACTCTTGAGATAACTAATTAGTGTGTTAAATAATTTTTACATTGAGTTTGAAGTTGTACTGTGAGTTGAAATTAAGGTTGCATGATACTTTTTTCCAAGCCGAAACCAATAACTTCCTGCTTATCAAGACCGATACCATCCATCCATTTGCTACCGCTTGTCCCTTTTGGCGTCGCGGGGGGTGCTGGAGCCTATCTCAGCTGCATTCGGGCGGAAGGCGGGGTACACCCTGGACAAGTCACCACCTCATCGCAGGGCCAACACAGATAGACAGACAACATTCACACTCACATTCGCACACTAGGGACAATTTAGTGTTGTTAATCAGCCTATCCCCAGGTGCAGGACCGATACCAATAACGATAATTTATTTATATTTGTTATTTTATTAGCGTAGATTTGAGAGTAGTTTGTGCACACTTGGAAATAAGAAAGGGTCAAAAAATGGTATATTTGATTAATTTTATGTGTAGATTTGTCCTACCAAATATGAAATCACTATTATGGTAGAGCGAACATGACACTCATAAATCAGTGAAGCTTGTGTCCTGTTAAGGGTTGGATATCGTTTACATTTCAATAGATTTCAGTATCAAGTCAGTACTGTAAAAACGGAGCCAATGCTAAAACTGTGCTTGAATTTTCTTTTTGAATGCACAATATTTGTAAAAACAACCCAATGCTTTTATATTTTTATGTGATTTTGTAAAATTCAAGTTTAACAGACGAATAATTTAAATACTTCAGTGGTATAAAGTAAATGATAACTGGTTGATACATTAAAAAATAAGAAATACAATTCACAAAAAAAATGTCCAAATTATTGCAGCAATACAGAACTTTGAGAAAAAAACGACTTACTTGAGTTGTAATGTTTGGTGCTCCAAATTCCGGGAGTTCCTGAATGCAACCTTGCTGAAGGAAGTGGTATCTTGTTTTTTGTTGTGGCTACTGGCTAGGCTAGCACTGTGGCACTAACAAGTAATGAGGGCTGCTGTTGCCGTGTTGAGGTCTGCAGTAAAGCTAAAATAGAGCGTCAAAAAAGTTGAGTGCTTCTGTCAGGATGCTACGTTACAACAAGAATGTTACTTGTACAGTTTGTGGTCTGCGTTCACTTCGCACCAAAATAAGGCACCGAGAGCGTCTTCTTTTTTCGGCGTGAATACTCGTGGTTGGCCCATGAGGTTTAATGTGTCAAAGCAAGGGTTTTTTTTTTTTCTTTCCTCGCGGAGTGTTTGCAGGGCATATGCACTTGCCTTCCTCTTCTAAGTAGAGAAATTCGACCAATGCCATGTTTGTATATGCGCTTAGGTACGGTGATTTTAGGGGCAGTTTGGAGAATTCTTCAACAAGGATTCTCAAACTGTGGTACGGCAAATATTTAATTCATTATTTAGGTACAGTTGTTTTATTTTTTAATGTCCAAACACAGTGTTACTCTTCAAACTGTGTGTAATGTTACAGTGGCCAAAAGGATGAAAAATACTTGTTAAATAAAACCTTTGCTTTGTTTTTAATGAATACTTGGGCCTACTACTCGTTTGTATTTTACTGCTGGTCATTATGGAGGTACTTGGAGTGTTTTCTGAGATGGTACTAAAGTTTGAGAACCACTGTTCGACAAGGTAGGAGGAGCGCTTGATTTGTTCATCCTGACCCACCTACGGCACAGTATGGGTGATCTCGCCTCATTGGTGAAGTGAAGTATATTTATGTAGCGCTTTTCTCTAATATCTAATAGATATATAAATGTGTTTGTTATTACATTACATATATACTTACATCATGTATATAAAACCTCAATAGAGGTGTTTGGATGTTTTTTTTAAGGGTTTTATAGCGGAAATTGCGCGGCTCCCATAGGCTCCATTGTAAGCGGACTTTTGATCGCATTTATTTAAAATTCAGAATGCAAAAAATTTAAAATAAATAAGATCCATCATCATGTCTTTCATAATGATTGTGAACGATAGGCAAACATTTGAGAAAAGGAGGAATATTACGCCTCCATTGAAGAAAGACACCTTACCTTGGAGCAAATGTGCTTCCTTCTCTATATATGAAGGGCCACTGATGAAAATTAGGTCCTGCAGTCTAGAAAACCGGCAAGTTTTTTTTTCTGTTTTTTTTTTTTGTGCGTGCGCCCTTATATAAATTGTGCCCTGGGCGTTCGCCCACATTACCCATAGCAAAAACCGGCCCTGGTGCCATGTTAGTGCTGCTGTTTTCATTTTGTCACCACCGTAGCTAGATATATAAATATTTATATTTACAACATTAGTAATATATAAATACTATGCAAATATAAAAAAGCTTGTTGTGAAAAATTAGTTGGAATTTCACAAAAAAACGGAACATTTGTGCAATAGTATGATCCATCCATCCATCCATTTTCTACCGCTTATTCCCTTTGGGGTCGCGGGGGGCGCTGGAGCCTATCTCAGCTACAATCGGGCGGAAGGCGGGGTACACCCTGGACAAGTCGCCACCTCATCGCAGGGCCAACACAGATAGACAGACAACATTCACACTCACATCCACACACTAGGGCCAATTTAGTGTTGCCAATCAACTTATCCCCAGGTGCATGTCTTTTGGAAGTGGGAGGAAGCCGGAGTACCCGGAGGGAACCCACGCAGTCACGGGGAGAACATGCAAACTCCATACAGAAAGATCCCGAGCCCGGGATTGAACCCAAGACTACTCAGGACCTTCGTATTGTGAGGCAGATGCACTAACCCCTCTGCCACCGTGAAGCCCCAATAGTATGATAAAAGTTGGAATTTTACTCAATAACAGTCGCAATTTTACAAGAAAAGCTTAACATTTTGGCAATTTTATGAAAAGAGTCATAATTTTACTCGCCAAAGTCACCATTTTATAAGAAAACTTTACAATTTTAGCAATATTATAATAATAATCGGAATTTTACTTGGCAAAATTACGGCTAAAGTCATAATTTGACTCCAAAAATTGTCAATATTGTCATAAAAGTCAGAATTTTATATGACAAATGTCACCATTTTGCATTAAAAAGTAATCATTTTACATTAAAAATTAATACTTTTGCGAGAAAATATTGCAATATTACAGAAACAGAAAAAATGAGAAATTGTACCCAATTTTATAAGAAAAAAGTCGACACATTGTGAGAAAAAGACTGATTTTAGTTAATTATTTTCTTTTTTGAATTTTTTGTTTGTAATTGGTTTTTAATCTTCATTATGCTGAAATAGGCTGCAGCACCCCCCCCCCCCCCCCCCCCTCCCTCCCCGAACGGGACAAGCGGTACAAAATGGATGGATGGATGGATGGATTATCTACTTCAAGTTACGACAGTTACGATATACATATATATATATATTTTTTTTTTTTTTAATTAATTTTGGCCAGAGGTGGCGCATTTCAATTTCTTACACACACTTGTTACATGTTACATATGTTGGCCAGCGGGGGGAGCACTTCAAATGTTTACACACACTTGTTTTGTCATATGTTGACCAGAGGGGGAGCACTTTTAAAAGCGATACACAGTCAATTTAAAAAAATCCCTCCTTTTTGGGACCACTCTAATTTTGATAGATTTCACCACCAGGGGTGCAAGTGAGACATTCTCTATTAGATGCAATGGTTTTCCGTATTGGGACCATGATTTATGTCCTAACTTGTTCACCGGTCCTCATATGGAAGGTACTTTTTCTTGTTGATGTCTCAAAAAGGGTAGAAATACAAGAACACACACACACACACTAATGACTTCCTCTGGCAAAGGCCCCCTTGCCCTTATTGTCTAGGAAGAAGGGTGGGGTGTCTATTTGTGTCGGAGCTTGACTGGGTGTAACATAAATTACCAGGCCTTTGAGACACACAACACAGAAAAATGTACAGAGTTTGAAGTGGTCACTTTCCGGCTAAAAATAGTTTTTATGTTTGAAGCTCCCACAGGCTGCAGGTTGTTGCCACGTGATCATAACAGTCAAATTAAGAATCTCAATTGTCAAAGTTCACCAGCAGACAGCCCAGACTTTAACTAACAAAAGCAAAGAAGAGAGGAAATTATCCAATTAGGTTGTTGCCGGAGGAGATTCCCCTCCGGTTGCCATGGCAGCAGGAGGCTGTCAAGCCAGCAGGGATGCCGGGATTAGCCGTTTAAACAGAGTGCAGTTTCGGGTGGCTCCGATCACAGGCTCGCGCTGAGTGGAAGTGACAGGTCCTATTCACGGGGGGACTTTACTCTCCTGCACCGTGGACGTTATCCAAGGCCACCGGGGCTTTGTTCTGTCCCCGCCATGCGAGCAGGAACGCTCAGACGAGCTCACGAGCTGACAGCACGCTGCCACTCGCCTCATTCACTGCTTTAAGCCAGAAATAAAAGATGGCCACACGGGCAAAGATGGACAGCGGTGTGAGCTTAAATCTCTTGCTAAGTGAAAGCTGCACTGGCAGTTCAATGGGTGCAAGTATGAAAGAAGCTCTTAACACCTGTGTGTGTGTGTGTGTGTGTGTATGTGTGTGTGTGTGTGTGTGTGTGTGTGTGTGTGTGTGTTTGGGGGGATTTTCTTTCTCATGTTTGACCTACAGTAGAGTTGAATTTAACAGACGCGGTAAACAAAGTCCAAACTGTCTGGACAAAACATTAATAACATTCTACTTTAGAGCTCATTAATCTCTTGGAAAGGCGGAACCATCTAGCTTTCTCCTTCTCATCATCCCCTTTGCGCCGCTTGTCAGACTGTGGAAAATATGTATGATCCGCTCATTTACTCACGCCGGGCCTGCGTTGACCCCCGTCGTTCTCTCGTCGGGGGCCATCCCGGGTCGCCGCCGACTCCCCAGGCGCGGTATGCACTACATCAGGGGTGTCAAACTCATTTTGTATCGGGGGCCACACCTGGTAAAATCACGGCACGATAACTTAAAAATAAAGACAACTTCAGACTGTTTTCTTTGTTTAAAAATAGAACAAGCACAAATGTACAAATCATAATGTTGTTGTTTTTTTTTATTTGTCGTTATTTATATTTTTATGAATTTTGTGATAATGTTCATCAGTCAACTCTTTGGTGTTAATTTTCAATCTATCAAGATACATTTTTTTAAATCAAAATCAAATTACAGGATGTTATGTAGTTTGATCAATTTCCTCGACTGATGTACTAAAACAGGGGTGTCAAACTCAAATACAGAGTGGGCCAAAATTTAAAACTGAACAAAGCCGCGGGCCAAGGTTGAACAAATTAACCTTTTAATAGGGACCCAAACAAGTTGTGCATTGAATATTGAACAAGCTAGGCTTGTATAACTTTATAGTGACATGCAAAATCGAGTTTCAAATAATAATAATAATAATAATAATAATAATAATAATTAAAAAATATCAATGGCATATCAAATACAATTTAAATAAAAATTGAAAGCCTCTTTTCTATTTGCAGCCTTCTGAGGTAAATATCAACATTAACTTTTTCCACAGGCTAATACATTTTAAAAGTGCTGCAAAGGGTTCTGGGTATTTGTTCTGTTGTGTTTATGTTGTGTTACGGTGCGGATGTTCTCCCAAAATGTTTGTCATTCTTGTTTGGTGTGGATTCACAGTGTGGCGTATATTTCTAACAGTGTTAAAGTTTTTTATTCGACTACCCTCAGTGTAACCTGTATCGCTGTTGATGAAGTATGCGTTGCATTCAATTGTGTGTGCGTGCAGAAGCCGCACATGTTATGTGACTAAGCCAGCACCCGTTGGACTGGCCAAAAAGCAGACGTGACGATTTTCGGGAGGGGCGCTGAAGTCACTCCCGGAGGAAGTATTAGAATTAGCGGTGAATGCGGTGTTACCGCGGCACCGCCGCAATATATAATCGGCGAACCAGCTTTAGTGTTCATCTGATATCGCATCAAGGGCCAAGTGAAATTACACGGTGGGCCAAATTTGGCCCGCGGGCCAGAGTTTGACACCAATGTACTAAAACATGTGGTTTATTTTATACATATGTAGCATCATCTACAAAGATACAAATAATTGCTATTGCCACATCCAGTTGACACATTTAGAACAGCAGTTTCTTTCATTCAAAAATTTCAGGTACATTTTCATCCCGCGGGCTGGATACATCCTGTTTGCGGGCCTAATCCGGCCCTGGGGCCGTACGTTTGACACCCCTGCACTACGTGATTTTCGCTCGTTGGCTGCCTTAAGTTGCAAAGTGAGGGAAATCTGCGCACACGTCGACATTGCGCTCACTGACGTGGTTGAACGGGAGATGAGAGCGTCGTTTTCTTTTGTATTCAACTATCCCCACCATGCATCCATCCATCCATTTTTTACCGCTTGTCCTCCTCGGGGTCGAACAAACATAAATCAGTCGATCAAGTGGCGAAGGCGAGATAACATATCTCTGTTGAAGTTTTGCATTTCCCAAAACCAAGGCAACAGCAACATCAGCATGTTTGAGTTTGAATTTATTTCGAACATGCATGCATACAACATGATACATCACACATGCATGCATACAACATGATACATCACACATGCATGCATACAACATGATACATCACACATGCATGCATACAACATGATACATCACACATGCATGCATACAACATGATACATCACACATGCATGCATGCATACAACATGATACATCACACATGCATGCATACAACATGATACATCACACATGCATGCATACAACATGATACATCACACATGCATGCATGCATACAACATGATACATCACAATTTCCAGGTTCTCTATTCAACATGTTCGAAAAGGAGTAGGAAGAAGCAGAGCTTATTTAATCCTACCCTTCTTCCTTTACGTAGCAGTTGCTAACACTTTTGTTCACTTCCTATGGATATTATTTGTTATCGGTGCTATGATTTTGTTTAGTTGTTAGTACTATAGCCTTTGTTTTGCTCAAACAATTGTATGCAACAAAGGAGAATAAGATACTTTAAATATTGTGTCGATATCGTTAAAGTGCCAATAGCACTCACCATAAATAAACAGATTTTTTTCCAATTTATACATGTAATCGGTATCAGTAATGGTGTGAGCCGATCTCACTCAAGGATGATCGGTATCGGAATCGGAAGCATAAAACCTTGATCGGAACATACCTCGTTTGGATCTAACATTCTCCCTAATGCTCTCCCTGACCTCTACTGCAAACCAGTAGAATCTGGCTTTCAATTTGGCCAACAATCAAACAAATTTACTCTGTTGTCAGTTTTTTCAGCTGCACCTTCTGGCTAAAGTAAAGCCCTTTGTTGACAAGCAAGATCTTGGAATGGCTAACCATGCTTTTATAAATCCTCGCCTTGACTGCTGTAACGCCCTGTATGTTGGTGTCAAGCAGTTATTTTATTCTAATGCTCTGTCTTTCTTGTACTGTTGTCCAGCATGATGTAAAGGGCTTGACGAATAAAGTGTGATTGACTGATTTGAGTCGTCCAAGGCTCATAAACAAGCATTCACTCCCTCAGCATCCAAGTCGTGTAAGCTCGCACTTCATCTGACAGACACCTTTCACATGCTGCCTCACCCCAACCTCATGACTCGGATGGAATTCCAGGCCATTGGTGTGATTACATAGTCCTAATTGTTTTCTATGAGGTTTGGGAGATATTGCCTTACCTCTGGACCCTAGGACATAATGGCCTTTATCGCTGATTTAGTCCAAAGCACGGGGGGGACTTAAGTATTTGCAGATGGAGGAAATTTCATAGCCTGCCAGGAACTGGGATTTAATGTATGCTTGGTTAGCTTTGGCATTCTGAGTTAAGTAAATGTTTGTTTTCAGATGGCATATCATCCAACACAAACTGCGAATTTAATCCCCATTAACAGACAGGAGAGTTCATATCAGGATGAAGTTATATTTGAAGTATTTGAAACCATTAGTAACAATCTTCTAATGTTTGTAATGGTTATCTTCTCTTCTAACGATGACACTAAGTGACACTCGATATCTTGGTTAGAAACACGCCAGTGAAGCTTATCTGAGGAGGAGTCCGCCTGCGCTCCGCACTTGAAGGAACGCTGACCGGAATTAGCACGGCTGTCAAAGCTCCGCCGCAGGGGGTCCTCATCAAGACGTATCTCACAGCCAAGCGGGGGCTGCGGTTTTCGGATGCAATTTGTGGGTATGGCCGGGAGGCTGAGACGCGTTGTCCTTAATAAACCGCGGAAACGTAATCTGTGTTTTCACAGCTCTGTGCCGCCTTATCACGGGCCTGCACACTAAACCCGCCGCTTTAAACATCACTCAGCCAAGCTTAGCAAAGGAAAAGTTGGCGTATGCGTGGATGTTACCGTGTGTGTGTGTGTGTGTGTGTGTGTGTGTGTGTGTGTGTGTGTGTGTGTGTGTGTGTGTGTGTGTGTGTGTACGTCTGACAAAGCCAATGTGGTTTAGAAGGCGGGAAGTGATGCATTTGAGGATTTGTACAGTGAAAGATCAGGTGCAAGAGCAAGTGATCTTCTCATGGACCACACAGAGCATAGCTATAAAAGTCCTAAGACCCCTTCTACACTAACTAAGGTTATCCAGGGTAAATCCCACCTAACCTTATCCTAGTCCACACACACAATGGTCTTTAAGACCCCCTCGCCCCTTCCGTCCGCCGGCGCAACGCGACCTAATACGCACACGTGGAAAATGCGCACGTCATAGTCACCTCCGGTGTTGCTTTGTGTGCAAGTTCTTAAATTATATGTAACTTATCTGAACAATATCCAGTGTTTTGGTATTTCAATTAACTGGAATCCAGTGTGCTGTGGGGCCCTATTGTAGTGAATCACACCTGAGCCATCACAAATTAATCACATCTCTAACGGACACTTGAAAGTACACAATGTGATAAAGAACATTTTACATCAATTAATCTAGGGATCTAGATTTCTGGTCAGGACACTCTTCACTCTTTTGCTTTCACCTTAATTGTCCATTCCTTTTTGGTGACTTTATATACTCTTGACCTAGACGTTGAGTCCGCGACATACATGGCGGACAATAACTGCTTTGCCAGTCCAAATGCATTTGAAGTATTCCGTAGTCTTCCCTCGTCGACCAGGTAATACAAAGCACACGCTACTTTTTTTTTTAATCACATCCACGGGAACCTGCATTCTCGTTGTCTCTCCAATGGACAGAGTTTTTCGGTAAGTAGAATCACAGCTGACCTGGACATTGGAAAGTACTCTTGCCCTCTGAGAAGTGTTGTATCCCAAGTAGCTGCAATCGCTTTCTCTTAAGGTATTCATGTGTGATTTCCACAAGCGTCTGTACATGTAGAGCAGGGGTCGGCAACCCGCGGCTCTAGAGCCGCATGCGGCTCTTTAGCGCCGCCCTAGTGGCTCTCTGGAACTTTTTCAGAAATGTATGAAAAATGGAAAAAGATGAGGGGAAAAAAAATCTATTTTTTGTTTTAATATGGTTTCTGTAGGAGGACAAACATGACACAAACCTCCCTAATTGTTATAAAGCACACTGTTTATATTAAACATGCTTCACTGATTCGAGTATTTGGCGAGCGCCGTTTTGTCCTACTAATTTTGGCGGTCCTTGAACTCACCGTAGTTTGTTTGCATGTATAACTTTCTCCGACTTTCGAGGACGTGTTTTATGCCACTTCTTTTTCTGTCTCATTTTGTCCACCAAACTTTTAAGGTTGTGCATGAAAGGTGAGTTTTGTTGATGTTATTGACTTGTTGGAGAGCTAATCAGACATATTTGGTCACTGCATGACTGCAAGCTAATCGATGCTAACATGCTATTTAGGCTAGCTATATGTACATATTGCATCATAATGCCTCATTTGTAGCTATATTTGAGGTAATTTAGTTTCCTTTAAGTCCTCTTAATTCAATTTATATCTCATGACACACTATCTATATGTAATATGGCTTTTAAATTTTTGCGGCTCCAGACAGATTTGTTTTTGTATTTTTGGTCCAATATGGCTCTTTCAACATTTTGGGTTGCCGACCCCTGATGTAGAGGAAGGGGAAACACAGGCATGTCTGGATGACTCACCTCCATATTTCTAGTGTTTACCTCCTAGTGGAAACAGGTTGTTATGAAGCTGGCTGTGGCGCGGTCTTTCCGGCGTCACTTCCTCTCCGAACTCAGTTTTTAAACGATCGATGAGTCCATACAAAGCTAAGAGCTGGAGATTCAAGAAATACACGGCGCACTTACCCGTGTAAAAAATTATCCAAGGAGGGGGACCTTAAACGATAGTTTAGTGTGGCTGAAACTGTGCTTAGGCTAAATAATTATTTGTTTAATGGAGTTATCCAGCTTAATGTGGACAGGCCCTAAAACAGTCTTTTAAAAAGGCGTGTCACTGCTGGGTTTTGTTTACAAAAAGAGGATTAATGTCACATTTCGGCTACAATCCCACCGGCATTGTTTTCATGTGGCCTACTTTAGAGGAAGTCTACAAAGACATCGCATATCGAGGAAGGCAGTTGCAGAAAGGCTGCACAGCAGCTGATATTCAGGATTGTGTCAATGGCAAACGCAACACACGTGCTGGGACCCAAATTGGAAGCAGCTGAAGTCGAGGTGAAGCGGGCTCACGGCTCCAAGAAGATGAATGACCGGCCCTCCCGGATCCACCAGGCAGGGGAACTGTCTGGACGGTTCTTTATTAACAGACACTAGCCCATCTCCACATGAACAAGAATATTTCAATATTTAATTATTATTTTTTCTATACATAGGACCTGATCTACTAAAGATGTGCGTGTAAAACCAGTGTTAATAACCCTGTTACTTTTACTAGTAACGAGTAATCTACCGTAAATTCCGGACTATGAGCCGCTACTTTTTTCCTATACTTTTAACAATGCGGCTTGTAAGACTGTTCGGCTAATTTATGGATTCTTCTTCGCTGACGGCCATAATAAAAATACAAAAGTAGTTTAAAAAACAACCAAACAACAAGCTAATACACTGAGATGTTGTTTTATTCTTTGTGCTATGGCGCCATCTTTTGGACGAGTTTACTCACTGCAGCTGCTGCAGTGTCCTTCCATCTAGTAGAGTTCCATTCAGTCTTCTGGCTGTCCATAGCGTTCCTACTCGTATGGATTCTTCATTCATTACTCCAAGCAACGTTTGGAAGTTTTACAGTCTAACTAAAACTGTTCATACTTTCTAAGCCGTCCCAGGTGTGATGTCTGTAGGAGTGTTTTCATGCGTATTTGTACGTTCCATTGTAATGTTATGACGCTACTGTCGTTAGCATTAGCTAATATGCTAACCCATTTTCGAGTGTCCGTGTTAGTATTCTTAATTTACAAAGGCATTCTGTTTGTATTGTTTTAAGTTTCACACAATTCTCAGTAAACTCACCAAGACGTCACTGTGGAGTTATTGAGTCTGTTTAGCTAATTGGAGAGATAGCTTCTGCAGCTGGAGGGTTCACGGTGATTACTTCGGTTTTATTTGATCAGCCGTTTTACTGCCGTGTTACAAACACTGTTTGGAAACAATTAAGGTATGTAAATAAATATTTACTGAATCCTACAGTGTAAATAACTCATTTTGCAAAGTATATATCTGCAGCTTATAGTCCAATGCGGCAAATATATGGGGAAAAAAAATGTCTCTAAACTGCCGCTGGTAAGCTAAAATACTGCGGTGAGTAAAGTAATGAGTAATTATATTAATTACTTTTTAAAAGTAATTTGCAGAACACCGATTAAAAGACGTGCAAAGTTGATAGCACATGCAAAACTGATCAATGCTGATTACTACAACACCCATCATACCGGGAGGACAAGATGCAAATATGATCATTCAGCACTCGCAACGTGATTTATCAAAACTGAAACTGTTCTGTGGCTGCTGTTTTGCGTCTATATTTTTAGCACGTCTGAAATGTGTGTGCAAACTGACATAGTTACGCACAAATGGCTGTGAGAACGGAGGCTTGAAAGGATTGCGAGAGAGATTATTACATGTGTGTGTGTGTGTGTGTGTGTGTGTGTCAACATTTTTAGACACATATATTCAGACATACAAATATTAGACATATCATCTATTCAGTAATGATATTTTATGTTATATTTTATATCTGCACTGCAAAAACTGAAATCTAAGTAAGATTAAATATCTCAAATAAGGGTGATATTTACTTATTTTCTGTCTGATAAGATAATTCTTCTCACTAAGCAGATTTTATGTTCGAGTGTTTTACTTATTTTAAGGGTTTTGGTCCTAAATGATCTCAGTAAGATATTACAGCTTGTTGCTGAGATTGTATGACCTATATTGAGTAAAACATGCTTGAAACTAGAATATCAACTGTTGCAAAGCTGTGTCATCAACACTCACAAGTATAAAACTACTTTTTTAAAGTAACAATTTCTTATTTCAAGCATGTAAAAAAAAAAAATCATGACTTTGACACAATTGTGTCTCATATTAAAACAGATGACAGCCAAATGGACTTTGCTGTTTTATTTTCAATGAAACAATAGAAAATACGTACTCATATAGTAGTACAGTTGTTATTAGTGAGAATATACTTATTTTAAGGTATGTTTGGGTTCATTGAGGTTAGCTAATTTTACTTGTTTTGGAAAGTCTTGACAAGCCAAATTTTCTCGTTTTATTGGCAGATCATTTTGCTTAGTTCAAATAAAATACCCCTAATTTATTTTTATTTTTTTCTTGTTTTTGAACACTGAATTTTTGCAATGTGCTGGTGTTTTTTAAATGGTGCTAATTTTATCATACCAAACTCTTTGCAATAATACCGTGGCGTGAAACGTTAAAAAATGAAAAATTGATCAGTGTAGTTTTTTGCGGGCACATCTCCCAAAATTCCCTGCGAGAGCTTGAGGTCTGTGTGTGGGATGTCGTAAAAGAGAGAGAAAGGACTGTTTTTTTCAGATATTTCCTGAAGTTTTCATTAAAATCAATCCATCATTTTTTGAGTTATGTTGCTAACAGACGGACAAACAAACCGTGGCGAAAACACTCTTGTTGGTCTGCGTACTGCAAGGCGAATTGTGTTTCCAAGACGACGCATAAAGCCGGTCAGAAGTTATGTTTTACCCCACATTTTTTTTCAATAACATTAAATCAACTTGTGTTTTTAAATGAATTTGTTATCCATGTTCTAAGTAGAAAATGCACCAGGCAGCAGCGCGGACAAAAAAAGTTTGGTGACACTGCACTGCGGGAAACAGAAGAAAGAATCTACTTGATAAACCACCACCTGGAAAATATATTTGATGCCAAGGATGCCAAGCATCAACTTGTGAGGTGTTTACATTTTTAAACGTTAAATTGTCAGCTAACTTTTCTGAGAATCAGCATTTTCCAAAGTGATATAAGATGTCCATTACAGAGGACACTGTTTCTCCGAAGTTAAAAGTTGAAAGACGCTCTCAGGATTTGGTGAGCGGTGCTTTTAGCGTGATGCCAAGGAGCATAAATAGCATACGACGTGCAGGTAAAAGTATATTTATTGGCAACAGGGAGGTGCACAGGAAGCCGACTAACAAGTAGAATGATCCAGCCCTGAAGGAGAGACTATAGACATACTTGCCAACCATCCTGAATTTTCCGGGAGACTCCCGAAATTCAGCGCCTCTCCCGAAAACCTCCCGGGACAAATATTCTCCCGAAAATCTCCCGATTTTCAGCCGGAGCTGGAGGCCACGCCCCCTCCAGCTCCATGCGGACCTGAGTGAGGACAGCCTTTTCTTTATGACAACAGGGTGACAAGAACTAAATCATCCAGACTAGAGATACATTGTATTATTATGTTTATCTTACCTAAAAATAAATATATTTATTAATTAAAAAAAATAAATAAAATGTTTACTATATTTTGCTAAAAACATTAAAATCAAGGTTGGCAAGTATGCTATAGAACCAATTATTGAAAATCAGGTGCAGAAAGTAAAGGTGCTTCAAAACACAGAGACCACACAGGAAATACCGACAAAACAAAAACCACCAGGACAGGAAGTGATTCTAAACATAAGTAGAAACTAGAACACTAAACACAGGAAAACACAAAGATGACCAAACTGTTACTAAAATGAATATTATTGTTTTACATTTGTTACACTGGATGTTTATATTGTCAGTTTAAAGACACCTAACTGAAAGTATATTAAACAAACAAACAAACAAACAAAAAACTCAAAAATATATATGTATGTATATACTGTGATGAGGGGGCGACTTGTCCAGGGTGTCAATCAATCAATCAATCAATGTTTATTTATATAGCCCTAAATCACGAGTGTCTCAAAGGGCTGCACAAGCCACAACGACATCCTCGGTACAAAGCCCACATAAGGGCAAGGAAAAACTCACCCCAGTGGGACGTCGATATGAATGACTATGAGAAACCTTGGAGAGGACCGCATATGTGGGTAACCCCCCCCCCCTCTAGGGGAGACCGAATGCAATGGATGTCGAGTGGGTCTGACATAATATTGTTCAGCATAATAGTAAGAGTCCAGTCCATAGTGGGGGCCAGCAGGACACCATCTCGAGCGGAGACGAGTCAGCAGCGCAGAGATGTTCCCAACCGATGCACAGGCGAGCGGTCCACCCCGGGTCCCGACTCTGGACAGCCAGGTGTACCCCGCCTTCCGCCCGAATGCAGCTGCAATAGGCTCCAGCAACCCCCGCGACCCCAAAAGGGACAAGCGGTAAAAGTCTCAGTTTTTTTCATAGTTTGGGGTGCGACTTATACTCAGGAGCGACTTATGTGTGAAATTATTAACACATTACCGTAAAATATCAAATAATATTATTTAGCTCATTCACGTAAGAAACTAGACGTATAAGATTTCATGGGATTTAGCGATTAGGAGTGACAGATTGTTTGGTAAACGTATAGCATCTTCTATATGTTATAGTTATTTGAATGACTCTTACCATAATATGTTACGTTAACATACCAGGCACGTTCTCAGTTGGTTATTAATGCGTTATATAACGTACACTTATTCAGCCTGTTGTTCACTATTCTTTATTTATTTCAAATTGCCTTTCAAATGTCTATTCTTGGTGTTGGGTTTTATCAAATAAATTTCCCCAAAAAATGCGACTCATACGCCAGTGCGACTTACATATGTTTTTTTCCTTCTTTATTGTGCATTTTCGGCCGGTGCGACTTATACTCTGAAGCGACTTATAGTCCAAAAAAATACGGTAAGTGTGTTCATCCTAAACATTATTGCCTCCTCATTTTAAACACTATAACATTTTAAAGTCTTTTTTCTTGAATTATTCCAGATGCAACATCACAACACTACAACAGTTTCCAGAGTGCACCTTCAGCGTGCTAAACTGTTCTGTTGTCTAGATCGCGCTTCAATATAACCCAGAAAAGTCGGTACATATAATATTTGTCTGCTTCATGTCTACCACATAACAATACGACACAGGTTGGACCATATAATGCCAAAAATGTGTAGGGAAATGAGTGTCTCCATGGTGACGATATACATACAAAATCTTCATTTAAATAGGGCGGTCTGCACCCCTTTTGTACTTGTTACCGATTTGTGCACGCAGTCTTAGTAGATCACCTGGAAAACGCCCACTAAGTACTAATCGTACGAGTTTGCACACCCTCTATTAGTAGATCAGGCCCATAGTCTTCTGTCCACACATAAACAAAACTCCAGTCAGGGTGGTCATTTTCAGCTGAGCTTTTTGGCCTGTGTCATACAAAATGTGCGACATTATCTCAGAGCATGAGTAATGAAGTTAGTGATTCATTGCTGCTTAATTTTGGACAGTGGTAAATAAAATCATTCAACTTGCCAATTTTCTGGTGGAAAATGTGCTTTGTTTCACAAGCAATAGCTTAAAAGTAAGTTAAGTACCCTGCCAGGAACTCCCCACAGAGTGGAAAATGGCAAGAGCGTGACCAATCACAACACCAATCAAACTCATGGTGCAACTCAAGTTAAAACATAGCTCATAGAAGGCGAGCAAAACACACACAGGGATGTAAATGGAACAATAAACAACAACAATAAACTGCAAAAATGAGAATAAAAAAATAGAGTACCAGACAGACAATAAAACAATATACGAGGAACTAATTGTTTAGCTAAAATCACCAGTATTTTTAAATCTGTAGGTTAATATTGAAGTTAAAGTTAAAGTACCAATGATTGTCACACGCAAAATGAATCTCTGCATTTGACCCATCACCCTTGATCACCCCCTGGGAGGTGAGGGGAGCAGTAATATTGTAGCAAGCTGTCAGTTCCATGTAGAGTTAGTGATTGTCAGACTGTTTCTGTGACCCTGAACACCTTCGTGGCTCAGTCCTATGTGTGTGTGATGGCGCGAGTGAGAGAGGGCGGTTGAATTTGGGAAAACAATACATATTTTGTTGCTGTTGTCGTTTTGGCGAAGTGGTTATGGCCGATAGTAGCCGTGCAGTTTTGCAATAAAGTGATTGTTGGTCGTCCACCTCCTCATCATCGTTAGCATCACAGTAGACGACTAGACACTGCACTACAGTCCGTCCCTTAAAGGGGACCTATCATGCAAAACCAACTTTTCTTGCCTATTGGTACTTGTTTTGTGTATTTGGGGTCTGCATAAGACCCGAAAATTTGAAATCAAACCATGGAGGCATGGCGGAGATATTTATAAAATAATCTTGCCTTTCTTTATACTTTCTCTTAATGAGCCGTTTTGACATTGCACAATTAATGACGTTTTTCCCAAGTGTGACATCATCGTATATCTCTTTATATGGTAGAAATTTAGCCGAAGTGCTTTGCGCGAGTTCGCCATTGTAATCCAATATTGTTGTCAATAAGCTCTTTCTTTTTCTCCGACCTCCTATTGAGGGGCAGACTGGCTCGTACATGCACATGCATCGTCAGCTTTTGCCATTTCTAATACAAAGTAGCGTATAGTTCGAACTTCTATCTGTCGGTACACTACATATGGAAGCGCTAAAAACTACAACATGGCTGATGGGGAGAAGATGCTGTCGAAGTGGAGGCTCATAAAAAAGACCGCCCACAAAATGGCGCATCCTGAAGAGAAGCTCAGAAAGCGATTTAAAGACAATCTGTAAAACATAATCTATGCAACATTTTGACCAAAGAACCACCATTACATTTTATGTAGACCACAAAGAAGTGTTTTAAATTTCAAAAACCTGCTGTTCTGTTTGTGTGATTCCACTATTACATTTCCATGAATGCATGATGCATCGAAGAATCAGAATCAGAAATACTTTATTAATTCCCGGGGGGGGGGGGGGATTCGGGTGTTATCGTTGCTCTTCATATATGCAGTAATTTGAAATAAAGAAGGGAAAATAGAATAAGCAATATAATACAATTAGCAATACAACGAACAGAAGTACCAGTAGGACTACCATGATATGTACTATATAGACAATATATATGTACATGGTGAAATAACCAGAATGGCAGTGTGACACAAATTATTAAACATAAAAGTATAAAAATATAATGAAATATTGCTCAGCTATGGGGTTTATTAAATTTGTCCAGATTAATAAACTGTCTAGCGTTGACAAACGGTGCGTCATGGGAGACGCTGGAGGTTGTTGTGATTTTAAGGATGCAGATGAACGAAGTAGGAGCTTGAGGTAAAAAAAGGGGTATTTATTAATAAAACTAACAAAAAGCGAGAGCAACGGGGAAGTGCTCTGACCGGACAGGCTATGACAAAAACAAAACAAAATGTAAAACACTTACAGGAAATGTGGAGCTGATGGCGTCCACAAAGTACGAGTGTACTTGCACTCACCATCCAAAAGGATCGTCTATGGTCACCAGAGAATAGAGAATAGATAACATCATCAACAATGTCCCCACAACGAAGGTAGGAAAAGGATCAACTTAAATAGTCTTGATTGCAAACAGAAAACAGGTGAGGGGAAATGCTATGGGACAGAAGTGAAGCAGCCACGGGAAAACACCAACAAAACCAGAGGAGCCGCCAAAATAAAAGCACTGGACAGGAATTAACACAAAACACCGGAGAACATTAGCAAAACCCAACATGAAGGCATAAACATTATCCACGACTATTTGAGTGATGCATTGTAAAGTTTGATGGCCACAGGCAGGAATGACCTTCTATGGCGTTCCGTTTTGCACCGTGGTGGGATAAGTGTAGAAAGTGCTCTTGTGTTGGACCAGCACATCATGGAGTGGGTGAGGGACATTGTCCAAGAGGCTACGTAACTTTGACATCATCCCTCTCTCTGACACTGTCGTCAGAGAGTCCAGCTCCACCCCAATGATGTCGCCGGCCTTGCGGATCAGTTTATTCAGCCTGTTTAAGTCTGTGGCCTTCAGCCTGCTGCCCCAGCACGCCACAGCAAACATGATTGCGCTGGCCACCACAGACTCATAAAACATCCTCAGCATCTTCCTGCAGATGTTCAAGGACCTCATCCTCCTCAGGAAGGAGAGGCGGCTCAGGTCGTTTTTGTAGACGGCCTCCGTGTTCTTAGACCAGTCCAGTTTATTGTCAATGTGGCCTCCTAGGTATTTATAGCCCGTAACAAAGTCCACATCAACCCCACGGATGGAAACCGGGGTCACTGGTGCCTTCCTCCTCCTCCGATCTATCACCAGCTCTCTAGTCTTTGCCACATTGAGCTGTGGATGGTTCTGCTCACTCCATGCAACAAAGTCACCCACCACAGCCCTGTACTCTGTCTCATCACCCTTGCTGATGCATCCAACTACAGCTGACTTGTCAGAACACTTCTGAAGCTGTCTATGAATGTTGTCATACATCCATGTCATTGTCATCTCGGGGCACTGAGGTATTGTGTGGCAGAACGATCGCCGTGGATCGACTACTACCAGTCCAAAATACTCTGAATCCCCCGCGGAAGCATTCCAGTCAAATGGCGTAACTGGCATTCTGGTCACCTTCTAACTCCTGTTTAATTGTTGGAGGCTAAATTGCTGGAATGGTTGAAAGGACAGTGTTGTAGGTGGCAGGACTCAGTGTTGTTGTCAGAAAAATTGTATGTAAATTATCAAAAAAACTTTCCCTTCTGAGTTCCCAATAAACAGACAAGAGGCTGTCTTTGTTGCACCAAGCAAAGGCTTGGAAAATTCCATTGTGTACGATGGGAGGAGACGGTATGGGGGTTATCTATTGTCATCGAAGACCTGCCCAGGCTGAAGCCAGGACCAGCCCAAGCCCGAGGCATCTTTTTCTTTTGTGTTAATGTGACCGAAAACAATGACTGTTTACATACTCCCCATTCCTTTAGAAACAGATGTTGTTATGTAAACAGGGAAAGTCCAAATAAAAAGAGGTGGCGTACAATCTTTCGCCAGAGCGTGGGTGACACTGTAAGAGGTTACAGGTCGACAGAGTCTCTCCTCAATTGAGTCCACATTGAATTCTGCCTCTGTTTGATTCTTTACTTCTTGTCTTGTTTAATAGATGTCATCAGTGTTTGATCCTGATAGTTGTAGTGGAAGTCTGTGGTGTAGAGGGTGAAAAGAAAGGGAGACAGAACAGTCCCTTGTGGGGCCCCCGTGTTGCTGACCACTTTGTCCGACACACAGTGTGTAAAGCGTACATACTACGGTCTGCCAGTCAGGTTTATTTATTTGCTTATTTTTTTATTTATTTACTGACAGACATAGTTTTGTATTACATTCTTGTTTCTTTTGTTAATATCAGAGCCCGTTCTGCAAAAACGTAATCCCTAGAAGCATACAGTTTATGGACAGGGAACCACAGTTAAAATACACATCATCATAGGATATACAAAATACAGTACAATACCATTCTTTTAAAGATCTACCCAACAAATACTCACT